>NC_045751.1:19129505-19206474 GCF_008692095.1 Etheostoma spectabile
CCTTTCTTAGAGGGTCAGAGGACGTGCTTTGGTTATTTTTAACTTAGAGGTCAACTTCAAATGTGACAGTATGGATCTGCACTTCAGAATTGTGGTTTACTTTCTTCAGGAGGTGATCTCCCCCCTCATGCCCCCGAGCTCCAGTTCTCTGCTCTGGTTCTGCTGGTTCAACACCTTGTCCATCTGCTTCAGCTGTGCCTCGGCACGTGACAGACTGTACTCTTGATACATATGCTCCTGATGGACCTGTTTGCAAAGAGATGAACAAGCTGGGTGTTTTAAAGGAAAACCAGACTGCCACAGGCAGACATTAAAGAATTACAGATACATAGCTCTATTACTTTTCTATAAATACAAACAGAAATATCTTTGACCTGATAGCTCCAGAAGGCCAGAGCACGAGCACTGATGTCAAGAACAACGTCTGGTCGCAGGCCTGCCAGCACCATGGCTTTGTATTCCTCAGAGGGCGACAGCTCCGTCCTCACAATGTCCAGCTTCCCAGACAACGCAGAAGAGCAGGCCGGGCAGATGGCAGGAGAGCGGCTGAACTCACCGGACCCATGTTGATCACAGAAAACATGTGAGCAAGCTGTGACCCAGGCGAAGCCGCTCAGCTTAGTCCGGCACTTTGGGAAGTTACATAGTAGTATGTCGTCGCAGAGAGACATGGCTATGACTGTGGAAAGTACAGAAACATTTTAGTAATGGGGATCAGCTAGTCAAGTCATTAATGAAGGTTCTAGAAAGCAATTACATATGTTTTTGAGTTTAAATTCCATAACATATCAAGGTAAAGCAAATAAAAAATCCATTTGGGGAAATTGTTATTATTTAATTATTATTTATATATTTTCTTAACAGTGCCAAGCCTGTGTGTGGGATTACCACACATCACAGTCTCTTCAACATCAATTTCGAGTCCAAGGTCCTATTTGGTAAAATTTGGGAACTTAAAAATCACCAGGTGTGGGGTAACAATTTCAAACAACTTTTAAAAAACTTTTGAAAACGTTTCCTATAAGTTTGCTTGGAGTAAGGTAATATTTAGCTCCTGATCTTATCAAAGCAACAAATAAAGAATAACATATTGAGCAAACTGCATTTTAAGTCAGTTTAATTATTTAGTTAACGTTCTGCTCAGTTTTAATTTTGACTTCCTATCTATATCAAAGTATCAATTACAAAAATACTTGATAATATTAATACCCGAAATATAATAACATGGCTGTAAGAAGAAATATGTAACGTTAGCTTAGCAAAGTTTAGGTTACGTAGCTACCTAGTTAGCTAGCTAGCTATTTGATGCTAGCATTAGCAAGTTAGCGGGTAGCTAATGTTAAAGTGATGAGCTCCCAGGCTAAATTGTTTTGTCCGCTTTCTGTTCAACAGCTTCTATTGAAAATAAAAACTGAATTTGAAAACTAGCGTTATATTTTCTGTTAAACTTAAACGGATACCTTAACGGTATATTTAGGGTTAATTTCGGGAGACACGAACCTGCAGTTAACGGCAACGTAGCTCTTCACTCAGATTGTCAGGTGACGCTAAATTAATACTGTAATCTGATTGGTTGATTGCAACTCGAGGTCTTGAGGGTAACGTCTCAAAACATAGCTTACTTTAGATAGCCTATTTAAAAATGAATCTACAAAAATAAATTACTACATTTGACACATATTTAGGACACAGATAGAACATATATCATATTTGTTTTAGTTTTATGCATTATGCTGAAATCATTTTATAATGTGGTAGCTCTATTTAAACAATATGGGAACATCTTCACTACCTACTCAGGCAATCGGACTTTTACTTCTTGTTCCATACACTCTCTGTTCATTCTCCAGGTGATGAATCTACAAAAGGCACCCCATAGAAGTGAGACACTTTAATTAGCAGGTCAAATGTAGATAAACATGACAGTTTTAATCCATCAAAATCAAATAATGCCCTGTTTTATACACAGCCTCTGAGTGGAGATAGGCCTAGGCTATATAGTATAATTCGAGACACCTAAATATGGCGCCCCCCTCCTCCACCCTCCTCTCACTATTTCTCTCTCTCTCTCTCTCTCTCTCTCTCTTTTATCCATTTCCCACGTGGTACAGGAGTAAAGGCGGGGGTGAAAGAGGGGCATTGTGCTGTGCTGCAGTGGATCCGGGGGTTCATAGTGAGAGAGGGGAGATGCTCACTCAACTGTGTCCAGCACGCCATTGTCAAAGATTCCCATCTATTCTCTGCCTTTTAATAGAGCTCCAGTGTAAGATGCTTTTTTGGGTTGGTGGGAGGGATGGTATTATACGCTTCGTGATAACACACAGAAAATAGATGCATGTGGAATGGCTGTGTGGCCTCACTTGCACACAACTCCAGTGCATTGTTGTTGATAATTGGCCCTATGGATATCAAAGGGTAGAAATATTGCCTGTTTACTCCTCATCCGGTACAATAACATCCCTCGGAAGACGGATTTATGACTGATGAAAACCACCTGCAAGTCAATTAATGTGTCTCTGATTTCAAGTTTTATCCACCGTGCTGATAATTAGCCTAGAGAGTAGCTGCAGTAGCCAACACCTGGAGGTCCTAAACATATGTCACCTGATGGATGAGTCACCTGTTCAATTTCTTTTAGACATGTTATTGTATCCTAATTTGACCATGATGCTTTTAATCTCTTCTAAAGATGGTTGAACATTGAATGAACATTTATGTTAGCAAAATAACCGATTCTAACTCCCATTTATATTTCTTTAAGCCATCCAACGGCTTTGGCACCTAATTGCCATGTTTTATTTAAAGTTTATAGCTGCTGCGTGAGTGTGTAAAGAAAAATAAAGCTGGGGAGAAGAAAAAGAGAACCAGGGAGCCTGTGTGTTACACGCCATTGAAATGCAAATATCATTGAAGAACAAGGAGTGGTTCTGTGTGTGTGTGTGTGTGTGTGTGTGTGTGTGTGTGTGTGTGTGTGTGTGTGTGTGTGTGCCTGCATGCAGCGGGGCAGCAGCGGGAGAGGAGGGGCGCAAATTGGACAAGTTTTTGGGGGAGAAGAGACTTTAGAAAACAGCCACACACACGCACTCACGGCAGCTTCATATGACACGGTGCAGACCTGCGGATTTCCCAACACCTATGTGCTTTTTTTTTCACTTTCTTACATAAAAAGAAAATCTTTTTACATTTAGAAGTTATTTCACACATTTTTAAATGTTCTTTTTATCCCGGGACTTGCGGGATGTGGGCGACTTTTGAACTTTAGATGCTTGGATGTTTTCAGGAGCGCTTCCAAGTGCGCAAAAACGTGCCTACTGCCATTCAACCGACTGATGCCCCCCTCTCTGTCTGAGTCGCAGTGAATCATGTCACGCCGGAAGCAGAAGCGACCCCAGCATTTAGTTAACGCGGATCCGGGGGGCCCACGGCTGCTTTCTCAGGGTAAGTAAACATCTTTACGAGTGTGCATGTGTTTTTGTCTTAAGTTTCTTTAAAGAGAGCATCCATCCTGCACCTTAATGGTGCTCATCACTGCATTCATTCTAACTCTTAAAATCCTTAGAGAACTTAACAAAAGCAAAAGTTTGGGTTTGGACGCAGGCCTACATGAATTGTGTACGATATTTATTGTGTGGTTTGTTGTTGATAGCGGTCATTTCCAAACGTTTATTCATGCATGGCCACATTTTAACAAAATCACTTGAATTAACAGACTAAAAAGTTTTAGATCTAAGTTTATCAACTAAAGAAACCCTCCTTCTCAGTCATTCACTGTAATGGCCCCACTAAATGGAGGCCTTAGGCACTTTGGTCGGGCCAATAAACGTGTCCCTGTGAAATGAATAGAGGAGGATTAACTAACATACATCTGTGGCCATTTCCATGTGCAGTTTCTCCTCTAGGAAACCAACAGGCTGCTCAGCACTGACTGCTGGAGGTCTTTGATTAGAATAGAGCACTCTCTTATTTGTTAACAATAAGAATCATGGGTGGGGGGAAGGGAAGGCAGTGTTTTTGGTAAAGATTAATCTTCACTCCTCTCTTCTTTTGCTCTTCTTCCATGCCTTTCTCTTTTATGCACCCCTCTTCCCCCATTTTCCACCTTCTCAATACTTCCCTCCCCTTTCTTTCTCCCTCTTTCTCGCCCCCAACCCTATTGACTGTATACTCCTACACAGTTTCGGGGGGGGGGGGGGGCCTCAGGTTTATAAAAAGATTCAGAGAGGATAGAGATTGCATTTGCACTTGTTCTGTGTTGCAATGGGTTATATCTTCAAGTGCACACTAAAGACTTCCAGAAAAGATGTTTAGCCTGGGATATATTTTGGTGTCTCCTGCAGGTTCAGGTTTGTTTATAAGTCACAGGGAAGGATTTCACAGAGGTACAGTCTTTCATTCCATCACTATATCACTCCAGGAGGGAATAGTTAGTTTGTCCTCCATTGTTTTTACCCTCCCCCCTTCTTTTTTCTTTTAACTCTTTCTCACTCTGTGCTCAAGATTCTGAAGAATTTGACCCCTGAGCAGGAGAGGTCAGATTAGTTGACCAATCAGAGTGTCTGGACAGTGCCCAGAACCCTTAGCTTGGCCTGACCCTGACCTCCAATGTGACGTAAAGGGGGAAGGGTGAATAGGGAGATGAAGACGTAACTGCTGTAGGGAGGGTGGGGTTAAGAGGGGTTATGGGTTGTCTTGGTGATGCCCATTGTCCTCTAAAATGTGTTGCCATAGCAGCAAGGTGGTCTGTAAGCTTTTTTGTGTGTGCAAGATGTTTGAGGAGTTTTGCTCCGGAGAGCACAGATTGAGACAAGACATTACAAAGACTCATGGACTGCAGAGTTTCTTGCTCTTGTTTATTTGTTTGTTAAATACCATTTCCTAGCAGGCCTTTCTTTTGAAGTTAGAATAGAGATCTTTTGGTTTGCACACAAATTTGCAAACCTAACTTGTAACAATAAGGGGAACTAATGAAATAAATAGACCGTAACTAAAGTAGAATGTTTTAATTAATTTACATACCTGGTCTGAAATTGGACACTGGGTATTGTATAATGTAAACAAGTGTAAAGAAACAAACAAAACGTAAGTTTAAAAAAAATATATTTTTTTCTATCATTCCTCAGATGATCACCTGGGTATGAAGTCACCCTCCACATCTCTTGGCTCAGAAGTGACCTCATCAGGGTCCTCCTCATCATCCCCCAACTCTCTCCAAGACTGCCAGCCACCTCTTGCCCCTCGCCCATCCCCTGGTGGGCTCCACGCGCCCTCCTTGCCCAGCGAGAGCTCGCCTCCTCCCCACTGGCCCAGCCACATCGCCCCCTTTACCACCTCCCTCCCAAACACCCACTCTTCGCTCTCCCCAGACTTTCCTCACCCCTCGCTGTCATCCCAGACTCACTCACCTCCTCCCCTGGGTCAAACCTCAGGTTCCCACAGCCTGTCCCACCAAGGAAATTCTCACTCCACCATGACCTCTCCACCGATAGGGAGCTCAGCCACCACTACTACCTCCTACTCTTCCTCCCCTCTTCATCTTCTCAGTGTGTGCAGCCTCACCGTGACAGCTCCAGTCCAGGTCATCAGCAGGCTTCCAGCTCTCCGGGGCAGCATGGACAGATCCAGGTGTCACCAACCCTGGCAGTACTCTTAGAGGAGCTGAGGATTTTACAGCAGAGGCAAATCCACCAGATGCAGATAACAGAGGAGATCTGTAGGCACGTTCTCAGGCTTGGAGGTGCGGTCTTTGGCCAAGATAATAACACACAGGCCAATGGTGCAGACAGCAACCACAAGACCACAGGAGCAGCATCTTCGTCACCGACACACCCCTCCACTGCCACACCAGTAACCACAGCCTCATCTCTTTTGACTGGTCTTCCATCTTCCCTCTTCCCCCAGCCATCTGTCTCCAAATCAGGTGTTTCACATGTCAAGGCAGCAGAGTTCCATGCTCCTCTTCCTCTTCCTCATCCATTTCATCCACTATTAGCTCCTCTGTTGCCTCCCTACACCCTCTTTCCTTGTCACTAGGCCTACCACCGCGCTACCTCCATGAGAAATCATCCAACACCTCTTCATTTGGTCATGGCAATGCTATCAGTTTCCCCACCCCTCCCCTTCCTACAACCAGCCATTCCCAGGAACTACAGCCCAGCTCCTCTCTGGGCTCTGCCTCATCAGGACGCCCTCAACATGCATGCCGTTTTTGTGGCAAGGTGTTAAGCAGCGATTCATCACTCCAGATCCATCTGAGGTCGCATACCGGTGAGAGGCCCTACCAGTGTCCAGTCTGCTTGAGCCGTTTTACAACCAGAGGGAACCTCAAAGCCCATTTCCTGCGACACAGAGAGCAGAACCCAGAGCTGTCCCTCCCTTTGCCCCCAGCACTGTCAGAGCAAACACAGAGTGCTCCTGGTCCCATCCAGAGAAGGAGAAAACGGCGGGCTGATGATGACGAGCCATTTAATGCAGTGAAAGGAAGTATTCCAGGGATGACAGAGAACATGGCATTAGGATTCTTGTCTGGTGGGTCCACTCGGCCCTCGCCTTCCTCTTTACCTCTGCCCCCCGGTAGACATGGCGTTGCTGTCCACAGCCCACTCGCTGCTTCAGCTGAACAGGGCCTCGGCTGCAGCTGTTGCCAGCACATCTACCACTGGGCTGCCTTCTACTTCATCCTCATCTTCTCCTCTTCCATGGGCAGCCAGTTCAAAGGAGCAAAGCAGCAGCGATTTGATGAAAACACACCTCCACACTCCTCCCTCCATACAAGCTCTCCATACTCCCAATTGGCCCACCTGCCTAAGATTCTCTTTCCTGGAGGTACATCCCCTCATCACCTTGCACTTCTCCGGCCCCCAGGCCACCCATCCACTTCCCACCTTACTTCGCATCATCAGCTACCCTTCCCCTTTCCACCTTTTCCCAAACCATCAACCTCCTCCCCCTCTTCATCCTCGCCCACCGCCTCTACCCAGACCTCAGACACCTCCAAGTTGCAGCGCCTGGTACAGAAGCTTGAAAGGCGGCCTCAGGGAGGTGCCTCTTCTTCAACTGCCTCCTCACAATCACCTGCTGAAGCAAATGGGGACACACACGGCCATGACTTGTCTACCACCTCCAGTGCCTATCGCAGGGAAATGTTGGCTGCTCTTGGCCTGAGCCCAAGTGCCAATGCTGTTGGACTAATGACCAGCCAGGGAGTCTCAGGTTCTGGCACTACAACTACCATGACTACCCATTCTCTGCCTACCGCCCAGGCTGCTAATCAGTGTGGAGTGTGTCTGCGTGTCCTCAGCTGCCCCAGAGCTCTGCGTTTGCACCAGGCCACACATCTGGGGGAGCGGCCATTCCCTTGTAAGCTTTGTGTCGTTCCTTCTCCACTAAGGGCAGCCTCAGAGCCCACCTGGCCACTCACCGTGCAAGACCGGCCAACTCCCGTGCCTTGAACTCTTGCCCATTATGCCCACGCAAGTTCACCAATGCCTTGGTTCTACAGCACCATATCCGCTTGCACCTAGGAGGGCAAATACCACCTGACGAAGATATGCCTTCTGAAGACGCTGCGGAAATGGAGAATGCTGTCATGTATGAGCGTGAGAACTCCCCATCTATAGCCCAACAACTTCTTCCTCTGGCCTTAACAAAAGCTCCAAGTCTCCAACTGATGCTCTCAACTCAGGGTCAACTATTAAGAAATCCACAGCTGCTGAGACCACTTCTGTGAAGACAGAGGAATCAGAGGGTTCAACACCAAGTGTTAGCCCACCCCTGACCCGTAATCCTCCCTCAGTGGGAGCCGAGGACCCCCTGCGTCTGGGAGACAACACCCTAGCTGATGGTAGCCCCATGAACAGCTCCCTATACTCTGAAGAGGAGACACATGCTGACCTGGGCAGCACCAGCCCTTTCAATGCACCCTTAACTAGTTCTCATTCAACTGTAGTGAATGGAGACGCAGAGGCAGATGACACCCCTCTATCCCTCTGTGTTTCAAAGCCTGGAGTAGAAAATGATATGCTGCATTCAGGGGTTAGTAATGACGAAGTCTGCTCCACGGACAAACCCACCACAAGTCCTGATTCTAACCCCAAACCCCCAGCTGCAAATCCCTCACCTGCACTCACACCACCAGCCAGCCCCAAAGCTATCGCTGAAGCACAAGAGGCCTGTGGCAGTGTACCACAGGAGGCACAAGAGAAAGATGCTGCTCAAAGCAAAGGCAAGAGTGAGACCACCACACTCATAGAGCATTTGCCAGTGTTGGACCCAGAGAAGGATGCTCCAATAGAGGAGGGTTACAGTGTGCAAGAAAAGCCTTCAGAGGACCCAGAGCCTTCTGTCCCAGCACCAGCCCTGAACGCCCAGCCTCCTCGCCCTGACAAACCCTACAGCTGCTCCCAGTGTGGAAAGGCATACGCCAGCCGTAGCGGACTAAAGGTAAGGGTTGAAGATATTGTGGATTTTGATTTTGTAATCTGAAGATATTAAAGTAGTAACATTTTGTGTCGAGTGAGGATTTCATCCTTCTGGGCTTGTGAGTGAATTACCATTGTGTTGTGTGTCCCATCAACAGGGCCATATGAAAACTCACCCCGGAGCGTTGACCAATACCCCCTCCAAGGCTCAAACCAATGACACTGACATTGTGGAGGATTGCAGCTCAACTTCAGCCAATAAGAAACTGGGACAGCAAGAGGAAAAGCAAGGATTGGCTAAATCCTCTGAGAAAGATGACAGCACAGATCCTTTACCAATCAGTGTTGTTCCTAGTGAGGTGGGCGAGTCTATGGACACTACTGTGTAGAGTTAGTATCGTTAAGTGGCTGCAGTCAGTCTTTAAAAAAAAAAGGGTCCTGACAAGGGAATGTATTTTTAATAGAAAGAGATTTTTTTCTAGAGTTATTAATTCAAATTCATGTTTACCTTTGGTATTAAGCAGATAGATCTAGTTTTTATTGTAGTAACATTGCAAGAGATTTGTGAATGTAGTACTTTAGCTATGTATTTTTGTATTTCAAAGACCACAGTGAGGCCTTATCTTACACACTTCACAGAATTGTCACAATGAGAATTAATTGTTTGCGCTTTTTTTGCTGACACCCATTTCAGCACATACTGTATAAGCTGATTTGAATAAGAGGGACGATCCAGCATTTTACAAGATGAACTCCATACCAAAACAGGCCAAATTCGTAACGGCCAATGTTTGTAAATATAAGCTGCGGTTACATTTTATGCCTTTTTATTGTTACATTCTCTTTCCTTTTTTTAATGCCATGCTGCTGAATGCATGTTTGTGATGTGCTGAGTTGCACTGTGAGTTGCACTGTGTCCTGTGCTGTCGAAACATCTTAAACAAAACCATTAGTAATAATAACCACGATGATAATGATGGCGATGATTGTGTTAGATTATCAGTACTTCTGTGAACACTCTCTGTACTTTTAGCTGTAACATTACCTATTCATACTGATGATTGTAAGTTTTTTTTCTTGTTGTTGATGCTATCTGCAGGGTCAAATCAACAAGGATGATGAGCCCTGTTCGTTATAATTTTCCCTCCTTTATCTTTCCTTTCCCCCCCTCTTCCCCCTGATCTTCTCTCTCAAAGCACTTGAGAGTTTTATGCTCCTGCAGAAACTGTCTGCACTCACTGCATTCCTACTTTGCCCAGTTTAGTATTTGTGTGCTTTGTAAAGTCTTCTTTGTAGCAATGACAAAATACGTTCCCATGCCTCCCATGTGATGTAAAAAGATAAATAAAACGATGTGAAGAAGAGACCCGTTTGTTGCTCGTCTGTGGGTTGTTTTTTTTTGTCTGGATTCTGTTTAGGCTTGCGTCTTTGTGAAGTCATTTATCTGTTTAAGTATTCTGTTTGCATGACTCCTATTCTGTGCGCCTGCATGTATGCTGTTGGTCAGTTCTGGCTTGTTTCATCCAGCTCTGTGTGTCTGGATCGGGGATCCTTTGTCTGGGATGCTGGGCTAGCTGTCTACTAATTCTGCCTTTTTTTGCCCTCAATGTCTTTTAATATGTTTCAGTTCCCCACTAGAGAGAGTGTGTGTGTGTTTGTGTGTGTGTGTGTGTGTGTGTGCGTGTGTGTGTGTGTGTGTGTGTGTTTGTGTGTGTGAAAAGGATAATCAGAGCCTGTATGAGTGTGATTGAGGGTGCAGCTGTAGAGGCCGCCACCTCCCTCCCTCCCTCCTGACTTTCCCTCCCCTCTCTGTGTCATACGCTCTTTCATACGCACTCTCATTTTCTCTTTCATTTCTCTCCCTCACTCTTTCTTTCTGCTCCCCCTCACCCCTGTACTCCCCCCTCCTCCTACCCCATGTAATGAGCTGACACACAGGAAGCTCTAATCCTCACACAATGCCACCCCTCTTCCCCCCAGAGTGACTGGGAGCGGGACAGGGGGCAACAGGGACCAACCTGGACCAGCTGTCCCCAAAATGGCTGCCTTTAATCCCTCCAGTTTTTAGCCTACAGGGGATCCTGAAACCATGACAACCGGTAACCAAGGAAAAGAATGCTTAGGGCAGAGAGCGGGACAAAGGGAGTGAAAGGAGCCATGTGTGAGAAGTTTGTCCACATGCGTTTGTGGGCGACAAGGGACGTGTCTCAATCAAAAAAAGAAAGAAGAAAAAAAAAAAAGTAATTTAAATAGTTTTCAGTTTGAGAAAGGAACAGGGAGGTGGAGGTGAATACAAAAGTTCACAGGTGTGATGGAGATGGATGCTGACTCTGACTACATGCAAGATATTTATCATCATCAATAAGAATTAATCATCTCTCTGTAGATCAATCGTTTTCATTACAAAAGTTT
Organism: Etheostoma spectabile; assembly: GCF_008692095.1. Lineage (NCBI taxonomy): Eukaryota > Metazoa > Chordata > Actinopteri > Perciformes > Percidae > Etheostoma > Etheostoma spectabile. The sequence continues at coordinate 19,140,335 of NC_045751.1, forward strand.
TTTGAGGTGTTAAAGGTCTCTACATTTGCATATTTAGCCTACAATTAATGGAAAAATCAACACCCAGTTGGAAGACAAAGAAGTTGTTTTTTTCCTGCATTGGCCATTGATTAAGATGATTTTGGTAATTTCAGCTGCCATTCAATTAAAATGTGACAGAATCACAGTCAGTTTTTTGTAATGATGTGCTTATCAAAGGAAAATCAGTAAAACATAGGAATGGTGTTAAATATACTTTTAGGAAACCTAAGTACCCTATTTAGCATAGGCACAATTGTACTGTAGATGTAAGCTGATACAAGTTTTAATTATGAATGTATGGATTAAATATATTTACTGCTTAGAAATGCTATATATTGTACTTAATATAAAGTGTTGCCGACATTTAACATTTTGCTTCTGGAGGGGTTCTGTTTTTTTAAGTCACAAAAGTGTGTAGATCTTAAAAGTGTTCTTTTACACTCTGTGTAAGTGTAGGTCAAGCTTTCAGAATTGTACACCACAATGAGGAAACTCAGGCTGAGAGTAGATAATAGTTCCTTCACACTTTCTAAACTCTCCTATTTAAATTTTTTTTAAAGGACACAAAGTCAGAATGAATTAATTTTACATCTCTCTCTCTCTCTCTCTCTCTCTCTCTCTGAGAAACTGCAATTGTACGCCCTTTGGTGGCAGTAGCTCAGTCCATAGGGAGTTGGGTTGGGAACCAGAGGGGCATTGATTCAAGTCCCCATAATGACCAAAGTATGGTGGTGGACTGGTAGCTAGAGAAGTGTCATGTCACCTCCCGTGTACTGCCAAGGTGCTCTTGAGCAAGGCACCGACCTCCCAACTGCTCCGGTGCCTGTCCATTGTCAGCTGCAACCCCCCCACTCTGACATCTCTCCATTAGTGCATGTAGAAGGGCTGAGCATGTGTGTGTATTTCAGGCCTGTGGGTAATGTGTATTCTCACAGAGTGAACACAATGTAATTTCCCTTGCGGGATTAATAAACTATACATTATTATTATTTAGTTTGAGTATTTTCTAAATCCACAAGAGGGAGCTATGGTCCATATTTTGGTCCTCATCAAACATAATATTTTACACATTATGTTACACTGACACGATTACTACATTATTATTTGTACCCTGCAGAGAAATGATAAACATCAGCTGATCTTTTCTTTCTCTGTTTATTTAATATATACTCAGGGGTGGAAGTACTAAGAAAATTTACTTAGCCTAAGTAAAATTATCGATATCACAGTGTAAAAAATACTCTAGAAGTAAAAATCCTGCATTCAAAATTTTACTTAAAAGTACAAAACATACATAATCTTACTAATTACAGACCGGCCCATTCTATAAATTAAGTACATTATATAGTACTGCTGTGTAGCTCATCTTTAATAATATATCATATTTTAATTGTTGATAATAGTTTGCAATAAAAATAATTTGTAATGTAACCTGTAACTAAGTTTAGCAAATAAATGTAGTGGAGTTAACAGTATAACTAGTTCCCACAGAAATGTAGGCTAGTTGAGCCTATAAAGTAACATACAATGAAACTACTCATAAACAAGTGTAATTAAGTATAATTATTTCCCACGGTCATCACTACTATTAATCGTATTAATATTTGATTAGTGTAGAAATCGTACCTGATAGTGAATTTAAAACTCGTCGCATTTCATTAGGCTACCATGATATAGACTCATAATAACTCAATATCTTTAAACATATTGTCTTGCTGCTGTTTTCACTGGACCATTTATCAAAGCTAGCAGTAGGCTTATAGTTCAGTTCCTCTACCGATTCTAACACTTTGTTTGAAGTGCGCGATAATTTCATTAAAACCCTACAATTCTGTAATAACTCACTCAGGAGACACAATGCGGGGCAATCAGGTTCCCCTTCTCCCCTCCCCTCTTGTGACTCGTTTCCTTGGTAGTAAAGCGCTAGAAACCACAAGTACATCAAAGCCAAGTTGATCAGCTGAGGAGCGCGGAGGAACACTGCAAAGCAAAGTCAAAACCAGAGGAAACAGCTGCGTTAAGACGCACGAAGAGACCTATTATCGACTGTAGTAGAGAGAAAGAACAATGAGAGGGCGAGCTGGTTAAAAGGAGGTGAATTACAGTAGACATTCCATTATTTGGGATCAAGTTGGACACCCAGGTGGACGCACACACGGAGCTGGAGAAGGTGAGTCTCCCCAAAAACACCAAGGCTGTTCCTGATGATTCATGCTCACTGATACAAGGTAGACATATTCAAACTACAACCCAGCAGTTTATTATTTATAACCTGTAATGTCAGTGCACGTGTGCCTTGTGGTTTCTTAGCACTGTATGTAAAAGTGAGTATTCAAAATCCAATCAATATCTCTAGAAGAGGCTTTTAGAAGTAGCCTATGATTCATATTTTAAAAGGAAGATGTCAAAAGAAAGTTAGGTAGGAGCTGGCTTCCTGCCTACCAGGTTGAGTTTTAATGACATCTTTCATATATCTATAAAATTCAAATTCAAACTCCCCAGGATACTAAAGTTAGTTTCAGTGATAAATGCTCTAAGAACGCCTAAACATTAGGAGTTGAATCATTTCACTATACACTTGAGTTGAGAGGATTTTTCTGAGACAGGATGTAACCTTGAGTAACTCATGAAGGATTACTTATCAGCAGCTTTTGGACCTTGCACTCTTTTCTGTAAGAGCCTCAACTCTCAATGTCTGTGGCACGCGTTTGATCACATGCAGGAAGACTCAATCTACTGTCCTTCTCCTTTGCAGTCACTCTTTTCTGAACCCACGTGCTGCTGATCTGTTGCTGCCGCCTCAAGGTATCTCGACTTTTCGGTCACTCTTACCTGTCAAATTTGTCTTTAATTCTTCATTTCTGCTCTAAATCTACAGTAAATCTCTCCCGCCGAATTACTTATCTGGCATCTTCTGCTTACTATCTTTGGATCAATTTATACATCAACACACGTCATTGTTCTGTGTTTCGAAGCTCCATTTTCCTAGCGTCTAAGTGACTGTTCTTGGGTGTTTGATTCATCTCTGCCTGGCCCTGCTCATCAAGAAATGTTTTAACAAGCCCCGACAGTTTTGGGGATTGAAGGTTAAAGGTCTTCTGGGTTTAAACTTGGATATATTTGGTTGAAAAGTGAAAGTTTTTAGAAAGTAAAAACACATACAGATTTTAAGGAAATCACATTGAAAACATCTTACATCTAAACATTCCCTTTTCCACCAAACTTATGGATGCTTGGACCACTTTTCACCCTACAATCATCCAAAAGTTTCAACTCAGCTGATCGCCAATTTGTCTTGAACATTTTAATGTAATATCACAGCAATCATACTGTTCATATTGTAATATAATACTTATATAATAACATAATATTAACATAACATTATTTATTCCACCACCCTTTGCACTATGCTCAATAATTAAAATAATAACGATCATAATTATAATTTACTCCTGCATACTTTGCACTTTTCATTGCACTATTGTCTTAACCTGTCTATATTGTTTCTGTTTATAGTGTGTATATATTGTTTGTTTTGTATAACTAAGCACATTGTGAGCAATTTGATCCTAACCAAAATTCTTCGTATGTGTCCTCATACCTGGCAAATAAAGCTGATTCTGATCTTCGCCCTATACTCCATTAATAGATCATTAATTTTAGGGCAGTTAATTAGTAAGTTTGTGTTTGTGTGTGTGTGTGTGCTTGTTTGTACGTTATATTACCACAGACATAACACGCCTATTAACACAGAGTGACATTAACTTATTGAAGTCGGTCATGCAGAAAAGGCAATGAGCAGGCTGCCCTCAATGTGTCTGTCCCATCACCAAACTCCATACATGCTGAGGATGGTGAACTTTGGAAAACATGTGACCAGCCGCTGTGCTGCTGACACTCAAACTCTGCATGCGTTTGTGGGGGGGGGGATCAATGCACACCTAGGAGTCAAAATGTTTGTGTGTCTCAGTCGGTAATTCTTCCTCAGCTAGTATGGTTGCTAATAAAGAGCTGGTGTTTTCAGGCATGTGGCATGTTTGCTCCTCTCCCTCTTCTCTCTGTCAATACACTCAACCTTAAAAGGCCATTTGCTGTGCGGCTTAATGGTTCTCCAATCCACAAAACTGCTCTCAAATCCAACAGTGTCCATACTAGTGTGGTATTATGCGATTCTTTGCATGTTTGTTCCCACATTAGTGCCCTTGGCATCTAAATATGTTTTTGTTTGACTACATTTGGACAGGATTGAAACAGCCTAAGTATTTGCTGTATGTATGCTGTGAAAAATCAGTCTCCATGGTAACAGCATCACTAATATGACCTGCATTTCCTCCACAGATGGCAGGAGAGGATCATAGATAAGTGCGGGGGTAAAGTTTACGTCCTCAGTCTCACATCAAGGAAAAAAACTCTCCAATTGCGACTGTTATCTTGTTCAAAAAACAGTTTCTCTCTTTAGTAATCAATAAAACACCAAACCACAAACAATGGCGTCCTACAGCCCTGCCCCAACACATGAGGTGAACAATGCTGGCAAACAATCTACGAAATCTGACGGCCCAGAGTCCATGAAGCTGAAGCAGGAGATCTCCCTCCTGAACGGGGTCTGCCTTATCGTGGGGAACATGATTGGCTCAGGGATCTTTGTCTCACCAAAGGGCGTCCTCATCCACAGCGCCTCATACGGCCTCTCTTTGGTGGTGTGGACCATCGGAGGGATCTTCTCTGTGTTCGGGCCCTGTGTTACGCCGAGCTGGGACCACCATCACCAAGTCGGGGCCTCCTACGCCTACATCCTGGAGGCCTTTGGGCCTTTCCTGGCCTTCATTCGATTGTGGACGTCGCTGTTGATCATCGAGCCGACCAGCCAGGCCGTCATAGCCATCACATTCTCCAACTACATGGTGCAGCCCATATTCCCCACCTGCATAGCTCCATACTTGGCCAACAGGCTGCTGGCTGCTGCTTGTATATGTAAGTACACATCTTGAGAGTGTGTGTGTGTGTGTGTGTGTGTGTGTGTTTGTCAATGAGTGTGTGACATTAAGAGAATGAGAGAGAAAAATCCAAGATGAGTCAATGTTTGAGTGATATAAAGAGACAAAGATGATGATGTCTGCCACAGTTAGTTTCATATTTGAAAGAGCATGTGAGCGTTGTAGACTAGAGAAGTGAAAAATGGTGACACCATTGCTATAGTCAGCAGCTCTGCAGCAGACATACAAAAGAGGAACTGAGCGAACCCTAAAACTTCAGTACCAATTTACTCAAACGCCCTTTTACTCAATCTCAGATTTAGAAATAATAGCATGATGTCTTGCACGTGAGGACTTGAGTCACACTTTTTTTCGATGTTGGAACAATAAGAAACTGTTCATAAATGCAGAGGTGAACCTTTGTGAATGGATGGGGCCCAGATTGCCAAGGTAACAAGAACACAATGGCACTGAGAAAGAGCAAAGCTGACAAACTTTAATTAATTAAACTAACGAGAAATTCACAAAACTGCTCCCTGAGGCAACCAAACCCAACGAAATGCCAACACTCAGGCAACCAGACACTGAGACAAGAAGCCACGGACTCAAACAGAGAGCTTGTTAAGGTAACGTCTTAGAGACAAGCCCTGATAATCAAGATAAAAAAACACATTGTGCTAGTTTGCAATAAATATTACACATTCCTCCACCCAGCCATGAACACGCACTTAAATACACGCACACACACACACTTGCGTTCTGCACTGATAAGTAGTGCTCAGAGGAGGAGAAGGCTGATAGCTGTGAGGTAAAGTCCTACGGAGAGACTCTGACCTGAACGGCTTAACAGGCTATTGACAGCTCAGCAAAGGAGTGGACCATAAAACCAAACTAAACACACTTCCTGTTAATTAAAACATTAGAGTTGGGAACTGAACCGGCACTTTTCTTATAGTAAACTTAAATAAATCTCAGACATGACCCTCTTGCTCATCATGTAACAAAAGGTACCAGGGACGAAATGAATTAGTTTTCAAACGTCTCTATTTCATTTCACATCTGGACCATATCTGACCTCCACTACCAGTCAGCTGTCCTTCTAAACCCGATCTCACACCTCCCACCCTTCTAACCTTTCACTGTCAACACACCACACCTCTACTTCTGTGTGGCAAAGTCTCCCTCTCCATCACTCATTGCCGTTGCCTCCGTCTGGAGCTGTATGTTTTGTTGTGTTTGACCGGGCCTCCTGTTGAGAAGGGACTTGTTATGATCTTCTCCCGGTCAAAGTGGTGGAAGGTGATAGTGTTATGATTCATCCCCTCACTGCGCATGAAGGTGGTCAACGTGGAGGAGGGGGCAGTGATGTGACCCTTTTTTAGTCTCCTCTGAAAATGACTGAGTGATGTGGAGCTCCGTGTAGCGCGTGAGTGGGAGCGCTTTGACGTGGCGAACTTAGATAAAATTCGTCCACTCAGCTCGTTGCAGGTCAGTTTGTTAATTCAGTGCTTACCAGGAGCAAGATTTACACAAGAAATGCTTTCATCTTAAGGTATCTGATTCAAACCTTGAATACATCCTGTGCCTGACGCACGTTTATGAACTTTAATGGATCACGTGTTGATAAGAGGCCAGAGAGAGATAAGACACAGAGAGAAGAACAAAACATGTTCCCAAAGAACATTCTGCTCAAAGTGAAGGAGGGCAATAAGGGAAAAGTACCAGTTAAGACCACTTTTCCTCATTCGTGTGTGTGTGTGTGTTTTGTATGTGCTGCACTCAGCTGTTTCCTCGTCTGAAAAACACAGACCAGTCTGCTTGACTCAGCAGCAGCGTTTCCTTAAATCACACACGGAAAAATGCTGGCACACACTCAGTTTACAGAGCAAATGTCACCCACTGAGATTGTTAAATTATTTGTTTCTGTGTGTTTTGGTTGCTTCCACTAACCTTAGGTTTGCTGACCTTTGTGAACTGTGCCTACGTAAAATGGGGCACCAGGGTCCAGGACTTCTTCACGTACGCCAAAGTCCTCGCTCTCATCGCCGTCATCATCACCGGCCTGGTGAAAATTGGACAAGGTCACCAACTCTTCTCTCTCTTGATCCTAAACCTTCCACAATTAAGAAAACCAAATGCTTAGATGCTAAAAAAAAAAAAAAGCAAGACTTGTATACACAACATCTGCAGGTTTAAATGATGAGTTCTTAGTGATGACTAGTGCCTAAAATTAAATCAGTGTGTTGGTGTTTTCCAGGTCACACACAGAACTTTGAGGGCCTTTTTGAAGACTCATCTCAGGATCCAGGACACATTGCTCTCGCTCTGTACTCCGCTCTGTTCTCCTACTCAGGATGGGACACCCTCAACTTTGTCACGGAGGAGATCAAGAACCCAGAGAGGTGAGGATCATTTACTTTGATTGTACACTTAGCTATTTCTTACTGCTGCAGCTGTGCCACTATGAGAATTTAGGAATGTCTGACCAGCACATAATGCAAGCAAATCAATCAATCTTTAGTCTTTTAGCTGGAGATTTAAATTGTCAAAGTTGGAAACGGAACTCTTAATGGACAGTTTGAACAGTAGGAATGATTACAAGAAGTAAAAACTGATATTACTGACATTTATGCATGTAAGTTCTGAGCTCTGGAAATTCTTACCAGAAACGCAATAGCTTAATTCAGATCTCCTCTCATCGTGCACTTCCACTACACATAGATGAGTCATATGATTTTAAATGAGTATTACCTCATACTGGTATATCTCACACACTAGCTCTTACATTTGTCTTTATATTTGTGAATATGTTGTCTTTATACTCAAAGTTTGAACTTGTATCCATCCTACACACTTGTCACAGTTCTCTCCCATGAGAGTATTCCTATAAAGCCAAAAGGAAATGGTTTATCTCCAGTGCATTATAAAACAAGCTGCAGGATAAAGGATGCCAGTTCTGCTGTGATTTGAGCAACACCTGTGGCATTGATTTCCTGAAATGCAAATCAATAAGTAAACAACCAAGATCAAACTGAAGGTATGCGTGTGCTTTAGCCTTTTGGTGTAATTCACACAGCTAAACACTGATCAAATGAAGAAAGACTACACGTGATTAGATCACAAGCCTCTCCATGAGTTCCAAGGCCAATTAAGTGACCCCCCCCCCCACACACACACACACACACACACTTACCACAACCCCCATCCTCCCCTCACCCATTGGGGTAGATCAGCCCTTGACCCAGAGACTCCTGAGGAAGCCTGTATCTCACACACTTCTCTGAATCTCATCTCCTTTGCTTCCCTCTGCTGTTTGTGTGTGTGAACTACAGGAACCTGCCACTGGCCATCGCTATTTCCATGCCTATAGTCACCGTGATCTACATTCTGACCAACGTGGCTTACTACACCGTCCTCCCCATGAATGTAATCTTAGACAGCGATGCTGTGGCAGTGGTAAGTGCATATAATTGTCGATAAATCACTTTACTTTATATCATTTCATATAGTGCAGCTTTACATCATTTAATCTCATCTTTCCAGACGTTTGCAGACCAGGTATTTGGTGTCATGAGCTGGACGATTCCCTTCGCTGTGGCTCTTTCCTGCTTCGGAGGACTCAATGCCTCCATCTTGGCTTCCTCCAGGTGAGTGAATAGTTTTTGACACCACTTCATCCTTGTGTCATTAGCATCCCACTCATCGTCACTTGTGTCCATCACTCATCACTCTGTTGCATATTCTTTGTGTCTAAAGACTGTTCTTCGTGGGCTCCAGAGAGGGCCACCTGCCCGACTACCTGTGCATGATCCACGTCCACCGCTACACTCCCGTCCCCGCCCTGCTCTTCAACGTCAGTCAGCTATCATAATCTTTTATTTCCTGTTGTTTGATGGTTGAATTTACAGTTCTTTAATCTCACGGTTGCATCTTTGTGGAAAAAAACTTACCCACATTTCACAGTCTCACTTACAATGTTTCTTGTATGTCTCTGCAGGGAGTCATGGCTCTAATATACCTGTGTGTAGAAGACGTTTTCAGGTTGATCAACTACTACAGCTTCAGCTACTGGTTCTTTGTTGGTCTGTCCATTTTGGGGCAACTGTATCTGCGCTGGAAGCAACCGGACAGAAAGAGACCACTAAAGGTAAGGACGCAGAACCAGAGATATTGTCTTTTAAAGGTGCTTTAGAATTTTCTTTTACCTACTTCCATCCAAATTTTAATTTCTTACATTTCTGACCATCATCTCATCTCTTCTTTCCTCAGCTAAGTCTCATCTACCCCATCATTTTCTGTCTGCTCACGGTCTTCCTGGTGGTGGTGCCGCTCTACAGTGACACCATCAACTCTCTGATCGGCATCGGCATCGCCCTGTCAGGAGTGCCCGTTTACTACCTCTGCTGCTACACTCCGGCCCATAAGAGGCCACTGAGGCTACGGAGCCTCATTGGTAAGAGAGCCGCAGGACTCACTCTCATAAATCAAAACCAACTTTGTTGATTTTACAAAGCACAGGTCTTAAACTCAATGACCGGTTGGCCACAGGCCAGGTTTTGAACACATAAAACAAAGTTGTTTAGTTTTGTTGTAGCATAGGTTTATTCTAAATATTCAAAGTAAGTGTTTGGCACCAGAGAGGAGAATAATGCTTCAGGGGAGCTCTAATGTACAATGAGCCTATGAGCAGTATAAGGGGCAGTGCAAAAAGAGATGTAATTTGGCTGAGGCTAGAAGATGAAGTGTATGGAACATTAACCCGAGGCAGGAGAACACGAGAAGCCTGCAAAGTTGAAGGAGAGGAGACTTATCTTAACTTGTGTAGGTCCAACAAAGACGAGGACGTCCACAGTCCCATCCGAGCAGGTCATTGAGACAGCTGAACAAGTTTCACCCAAACCCTCTCCAGGGATCAGCACACTCCCAGCAGCACTTTGTTGATCAGCGATTTCCAGGAAATCCAACCGGTTCTTGGAAAAACTGCCGCTCTGTTTATTTAATATATGTCACTGTTTTACTTTTTTTGTGCAAAGACAACCAAAGACTGGATTAAACTTTCAGTTATCTCCTCCTTTAGCTACTCTCACTCCTCTTTCAGTTCTCCTCCATGCTGTCTTTGTTAGTTTTCCCAAGCTCACAGATGTGTCTAATTTACTTCCTAACCCCTCCCCATGGATTTTCTTTCTTCAAATTATTACATTATTATTATAAATTATTAAAATGTCTTTAGACATTACATTTTTGTTCAGTCAGTAAGAACTAAATTAAAAACTATATTGAAAGGTGATTCACCTAACTGCAAAGAAGCCGCCTAAAAAGGTCTACTTGTGAAAACCACAGTGCACTCTGGGAATTTCTTTCAGGCCTTACTGCTAGAGACGGCTCAATCAGGTTGTGTCGATTATAGCTACTTATTTGACGGGACATCTACAGAGTACTTTGCATGGACTAAACACTAATGATGTCAACTTAAACTTAATTTGGTGTCAATGTTTAGTCTATTAATAGAATATTTCTTCTGTCTCCACCTCTTTCAGCTAAATCCGGCTTGCTCATTCAGAAGGTGTGCTACTCTGTTCTGACTGAAATGGACAAAGAAGAGTAGATGTTTGCTTCTACCAACCTGCCGAAGACTGACCATGCACAAAATGTAGAACCTGAACTCATCCTGGCCAGCCGCTGCCGCCACAAGGCCGGTGGGAGAAGCATTGGGGATTGAGCTGGACCCAGCTCTCTGACCTGTCAATCATTACCCGGCGATCTCATTGATGAATGTATGAATAATGGCGCGCGCGTGCTAGTTGGCAAGATTTCACTCTAGCTGACAGACTTCAGAGAGAACATTTAATGCACTCCCGAAGAAATTATCACCTCTGTTTCAGAAGTGGTCACCTTAGTAGGAATTATTGAATTTATATGTCAAGACAAGTTTTTTGTGAAATGACATAAATGCATTACCTTTCTGATTTTACCGAAAGGTGGCAAATTATTATGATTGAATTGTTTAAGTGAATAGGAGAACGTCTTTAAAAGCATTCTTGACTATAGAAAAAGCCTTGCACAAAGAACATCAGGCATTAAAAAAATAATAATACGTTCCCACATTCATAAATGTGAAAGCTAAGTTTTATATATACTAGTCAGCCCAAGGTCTGGTAAAGGGCTATCTTTACACAAAACTAATTTTATCTGCAGCTTCTGACTTAATCACGGGCTGTTAAATGTAAGTTTGTTGTAAGACAGTTGAGCTGTTAATACTTATTTATATTAAAATTACTTGTTGACAGAATTAATCTATTTGTTTCTTTCTTTCTGCTCCAAGGATGTTTTTGGAGTAGAGAATTAATGTATTCTGTACTCAAAAATCACAACATTAGACACACCAAAGTGTTTGCTTTGAGGCAGATTTTACATTTTATTTAGAATAATACATGACAGTCCTTTTCCACTCGGTCCTCTCTTCCATTCATAAATATGTACATAAATCATGGTATTGTCATGTTCTTCGTGTTGTCAGTCTGATCATCCAATAGTGTCTTTCCATGGCCTCTCCTTATTACCAGCTGGCTTGTCTTTAGCTGATGCTGCAGCCATGGGCGGGGTCTGCTGGAGGGGATTGTGGGTAAAAGTCTGCCTCAGTGGACCTGCAGAGAGAAAATGAAGAGAAGACATGAAAATATTCCCAGTTTTAGTGCACACACAGAGTTGTAGCCTCGAGAGCAAAGAGATAATCACGGCAACAGCTTTTTCTCCTCATTACCATAAACATACAAAAAAATGGTACACAACACATGTTGTTCATCTATCAATTATTTTCTCAGATAATGAATCGTGCGGTTTACAAAATATCAGCAAATAGTGACATTTACAAATGTATTATTTTGTCTGACCAACAGTCCAAAATATTAAGTTTACGATCATAAAAGAAAGAGAAACAACCAGTGAACCAGTGTGGGCGTTTGCTATTTTGATTTGACAAAAAAATGCTGTAATAATTCATATGTAAACATACTTCCTGAGTAACTATTATCAGTTCTAGTCAGATTAAAACAAAATTAAGAGCAAAAAAACACAATATTAGTGAGGTACTTACTGACTGCAGATGCTGTGAAAAATTCATCGTGAAAGTCCTCTAAATTTGAAAGCAAAGCTCCAAACACTCATATCAGAGTATTTTAATTACAGTTTTAAGGCTTTGTGGACTCCACAGCAGTACAATCTGGAGCAGATTTTAAACTTTCTCCTGAGCTGCAACCAGTGTTCACACCTAACCTATATGTATAAAGTTAATATCCAGCAATAAACTATTATGTATGTTTCAGGTAATGGATTGTTACTTTTTCAGTCTCCTCATTGAAACCCTGATTGTTACATGACTATTTTTCAAGTCTTATTATTCAAATGATTGGCTTTTGCCACCAGGGGGAGCCGATCCTCCATTTCTGCATCAAAATATCAAGTACACTATGCATTTCACAACTGTTACAAACTTTAATAAGGTCCTTTTACATAATCAGTACATTAATCTATTAGAGCAACTAATCCAAAAGGTCTTTTTGAAATTCCAGCAACTTAGTATAAATAAACCACTGCTTTATTTTAAAATCTTTGTAATTATGGACTTATTATGTCCTTTTAAATACAATACTGGTGGGGACTGACCTTTAGCAGCGAGATCTAGGTGATTTTTGATCCTTCTTTCCCTTTCTTCCAGCTGCTGGGCCAGCTGAGCATTTTTCCAGCCTGGAGACCAAACCACAGTTACACCATGGACAAAAATAGAAATAATCAGTGTTGCAGTGTCAATAGCTTAACATTACTACTAAAAAAAACAACCAACAAATGTCCTTATGACCAAATCTATTGGATGTACAGTATATTTAGACACCAACCCTTCTTCATGCTATCGATTAAGCCGTCACTTTGGGGCAGGGCGGAGGCCGGATGTTTGATTCTCTCTGGGATCCTCAACCTGTCTCTGATCAAGGGGTGTCTGAGCAGGGCGACTTGAGCCAAGGAGAAGCAGTTAGAAGTCAGCCAGTAGGTAAACACCGCCTGAGGTTTGTTTGAGAAGAAAAGGATTTCAGACACTGAATGTAAAAATATTAACTGTTGTTTAGTAACTTTTTAGTATGACGCGATGTGAGTTTAAACCACTACAAACAAAACCTGATGTGGGTGAATGACAGACTGACCGTGGGGAAGTTGATAGTGAGGGGGAGGATAACAAAGGGCATGATCCTGAACACTGTCTTCATGGCTCGCAGGTTGGGGTTGTCAATACCAGACTCTGCACCCAACTAAAAGAGACATCAGAACAATGTGGTGATTATTAAGGAAAAACATGAGTACATAAACAGTTTATAACAACATCATAACACCATCTATAACAAACTGACAGTCCAAAGGTAGTCCTGTTATTCTTATAACTGTGCTGTTCTTTTATTCTGACCGGGCATCAAAAGAGCATTAAAAAAAATATGGTTTAACAGGGTTGGTCTCATTTAGTTTCTATGTCCTCTTCATTTGTTTATTTCTGACAAGTTGGGTAAAAGCTGGCTGACCTCTAGGATGAAGAACATGGTTCCAGTGACTACAAAAGGCAGGATATAAAAAGGATCTGCTGCCGTCAGGTCTGTAAACCACAGCAGGCCTCCTGTCTGCATGCTGGGCACCGGCAGGTAGGCCATCTTCCTCAGCGCGATGAAGAAAGAGACAAAGACTGGTGCCTGCGAAAACAAACAGATAATTGATTTGAAAAAACTGTTAACAACTGTTAAAAACATAACTCTATTTAGTTCAGTTATTTTAAACAGGTATTAAGTGCCCCTTAATGGGGTAGAATGCACAGTCCTTCCAGGATTTTGACCCTTTTTTTAAGATTGTTGTGGCCCAAAATGCCTGAATTTGTAACAGCTTTTGTAAAAATAGCAATTAAGTTCCAATGTCTTATGTATTATTTTTGCAATGAAGTTGCGAGAGACGGTACAAAAAAAATTGTCTTTTTGGTATACTTCTTTAAATATAAAAGGATACTTGTTTTGGGCCACTCTGGGCTGAGTTTTACTAGGAACCTTACCAAAAAGGCTCAGGATGCTGCAAATGTTGGTATGATATGATGGCTGGTGGATTTAAGACAAAAAATGAAAAATAATCATTTCAAATAATCATAATCAAATTTGAACACATCTGTCAGTGGCTGGTTGATCTTCACATTGTTAGTTAATTTCCTATCCTGGCCTGGCCTGGGACACACATTCATACAGTTTGATGAAGTACTCATTGGACTTTTAACTTTTAATTGCATTTTAATAACGACCGTAGCTGTCCTCAATTTTGGTCAGTGTGTTTCATCTCCAGTTTTTCCTGTATCCACTGTGTGTTTCTGTGTGCGTGCGTCAGTCATGGCAGGAACTGAGCAGCCCCGCCCGCTGCAGAGAGCTGACAGGAAACAGCAGCAGCTTTCAGCAACTTTAGAGTAAAACACTTGTTACAGTGACTGATTCACAGTCTGGCACTTGAGACTGCTGTGATTGGTTGAAGTCCCGGAAAGCTCCAGTTACTGGTCAAATTTGCAGTAAATCTGCGGTGATTGGTCAAAATTGCGAGTCGCATTGAATTCACAATGATTGGTTGAATTTGCGTGAATTGTCAGGATTGCGACATCGCAAATTCCTGGAGGGACTGAATGCAGTTTGTGCGGTTTATAGACTTTACAGTTAAAATTGTTCCACTAAATAACTATGCAGTATAAAGAGATAAACTGACCTGCACCAAAGGAACCAGGAAGCCACGGAGAGGATTTACATCATGCTTCTTCTGGAACAAGTTCAGGTCTGAGTAGGCTTTGGCAACTATAACACGAAGACATAAGCTCATGACAAATTGACGAGGCTGGATTTTTTTTTTTTTTAAGAAGCACACACAAACATCTAAATTTTAACTAAAAAAAAGACAATTGCAATGAATGAAGAGTAAAATTTTACATTCAAATTTGTTTCCACTCTGCTTGGCTTCATTCATCCTGGCAGTGAGTTTGGTCATCTCGGGCATGACATTGTTCAGCTTGGCTGCCTCCCTCTGGCCCTTCACTATGACAGGAAACACAGCCAAACGAGCCAACACGGTTCCTATAGGAAAGTGAGGGATTCATAGAAACAAGAAGACGATAAAAAAGAACACAGGACATTTTTTGACTCGCTTAAAATGAGACTCAAGGAAAACATCAACCTCAGATACTGAGGGATGCCTGGATGTTGACATATTGATTTACAGATAAGTGTTGCTTACCTACAACAATGGCCCCCCACCAGGGCAAACCAAGATCCATGTGCATGAACTCTAACAAGTTCTGGACCAGCCCCACTGGGGTGCGGCCGGCCAATCCCAGCTCTGCTAAACTGGTTTCTGTAGCCGCAGCCTGCAGGACCTCCACTGCAGTCGGTGCAGCATCAGCCAACTGCTCAATGACTGGCTGCGACAAAACTGAAACGGTGTCTGCTGACAACAGCTCAGGGGAGGAATCCAAGACAGGAGAAGAAGGAGAGACGTCCGCTAATGGTGTTGCCATGGAAACAGTTTCAACTGGGATCTGAAAATATCAATGAAAATGGAATCACATATTTAAGTTAGAAGGTAAATAAGTGCCTAAGATAGATGATTTAACTTCCGATGTAGTCTCCACCTGTTCAGCGATTGGCTGTGCGATGATGGGGGTACGGTCAGCAGGCAGATAGACGGGGGAGGACTCCAGGACTGGAAGGCCGCCAGAAGCTTCCAACACTGGAGGTGCCATGCTTCCTTCATCTGGGATCTGCCAATATCAGTAACAACATGTTATGGATGTAACAATGTATTCAAACAGCTGTCCACTTTGATATTATACCAAAGATACAGTGCATAAAATCTCACATTCTGGCCACATTGTGAAGCAATTTACTTCCAATACAGAAACACAGAGAAGGGCACTAGTCATTTAAGAAAACCACAAGTTAAACTATTAAATTATATAACTCAATATATCTTTAACTTGTATGGTTAAAAATCTTACAGAGGCGCTGTTCACTGATGATGCTCAACAGCAACTTTGCTATTAGACTGATCAACTGTATGGTACTTCACCTGTGAGCTGTTGTGCCTGACTGCCACGGCGTTCACCCAGAGGAACTTCCCATGTGGTCTGCGGCCCAGCAGAGTCCTAGTAGCAGGACTGCGACACTCAAACACTGTGTGCAGATGGGACTTCTGGAGCACCCGCTGTTTGTGAACCTGAGGGACAGAGTCAGAAACACTTTTCACAATAAACTACAACTTGATGACATATAGGGGAAATGCTGCTGTGTCACATACAGAACAAGTTCAGCAACACTGATACTTTAAAGATCACAAATTTTGCAGATGCTTTCTAAATTGAACCTGATTAGAGCAGAAAAAGTCATCTGGTAAAAATGACACAGACAATAACAAGGGACCCAGGTCCCCGTAAGGCCTCCTGTGACACGAACCAAGCGGTATGATTTTTTTTATACCTCAGACTATCAGACCACACAACAAGCACTTTAAACATACATTTGTATTAGTTGTGTACTGTATTTATGTATTATATTTATGCTCTAGTTTTTATGGGCATTACGGCAGGTATGAGCACTGTAATTTCCATTTTTTTAAGATTATTTTTTGGGCATTTTTAGGCCTTTAATGGACAGGACAGGTGAAGTTTGTGAAAGGGGAGAGAGAGGGGGAGTGACATGCAGCAAAGGGCCGCAGGCCGGATTCGAACCCGGGCCGGCTGCGTCGAGGAGTAAACCTCTAAACATGGACTTTCTCGTGTCAAAAATGAATTGAGGCAGATGTGACTCTTTTAAATGTTATTACACAATATTACATTGGTTGACACTTTTGTTAGCGTTGCCTTCACAGGAACTTACATAAGGATGTGAACATTTTGAAATTAATAAAATTACCAATGCTGGAGAAGTCTACCATTTAAATGAACTTCATGCCATGACCTAGCTAAACTTATGAAAAACCAGCTGTGCAGCAGGTTTACGAAACAGTGACCTCTGGTAGAATTGAGATGATTCTTACAGGGCACAGCAGCTGGGTTTGGACTAAACAACAGGTCATGTAGTTCAGGTTTAACGTTATACAGATGAGCTAATAGCAGAGCAACAGCACCAGTATCTTTACTTCAGGATAGATGTAACGTTAGAAGTTGTTGACAAAGTTAGCAGTAGCGTTAGCTAACACAGCCCTACTAGCTTCTGGATTAATTATTTCAATTGTGTCTAAACTACTGGTGGTCTTAAGCTCGTATCTCTATGATTCTAGCTACACTGCCCATGCTGTTCTTGTTAATAAACCTAGTGTTTACCAGCTTTAACGTTATTAATGGTGGTAATATCGGAGCTGTCTTCACTTGAGAGGCTCCCGCTGTCAAAGTCAAAGCGACGATGCTAGCCAGCTAGCGAGTTAGCCGCTGAGAGTCGCTATTGGTGTCTAGCTGTGTTTCAGAAGCAGGGATAAAGTACCTGCTGTTAGCTGTAAAAAAAAAAGACTTACATGGTTCAAAATGTCTTGAAGGGGATGGCTGCCTCGGCTCGGTTTTCCAGTCTGTCTCAGGAAACATCTTGCTAGGCAACCCGGAGTCACCCCGCTCCTGATGGCAGCCATGCTGGGGGAAAGACATTCTACGGAAAGCGTGGAGAGTCAATTTTCCTGGCTGTTCGTTACAAGATTCGCCCTGTGTCTGCTGGGTCAAATAGAAAAGGACTTCTATTTGCCTCCACAACGCACTTCATTAACAGTAAAATAAAAAAAAAACATTTACGAAAGTACTTGAGAACAATTTTGAGGTACTACTGTAAGCCTTTAACTATGGAGGACCGAGTCTACCATATTTAAGAATAAATACAGAAATAAATAAATGCTCAATAAATAAATAAGTATACAATTAATTGCCCCCAAAAATACAATGAACAAATAAATGTTGGTAGAAATTAAATTATACAGTGAGACATAAATGTATATCTCTCTTTTAATTAGCTTCTTTATATATTTACCTTTGTAATAATTACCTTATTTATTTATTGTCCGTTATAATCTTCAACTTTATTTAGTAATTACCTATTTTTAAAATGTATTTATTTCTGTGTGTGTTTAATTTTTTTGTCTGTTTTATTCTTCCTTTGCATTTCTACCCTATTTATTTTCACCCCTGGTATTTATTTCTGCCTGTCACTTTTACATTTCTGTATGCATTTCTACCTCATTAATGCAAATGAGGAGGGGCGGGTCTTGAGGGGTCAACTTCTGCCCATTGGCTGGTTAGCATTTTACTGCATCGGTTGAATCTACATGCCACAGTCACAACAAAGATGGTTACCTACGGTGAAGTTGTCAGTGACAGGAGGCGAAGATAGGCCGCTTCCTCCAGATTATGAAAAACTATATTGTCGACATCTGTGTCCATGTGTGCCGCTAACTGCAACACACGTTCTGTCAGAGCGTCTAAACGAAAAAATTATGAAGTCAATACTTAGGTTGAATCACATTTCTCCGTCTTACCCCTACCCCTTGGCCCTTGAAACCAAGGGGTAGGGGTAAGGGGTGAAAACATACCCCTATGAATTGGGACACCACTTGGTGACATCACCATGCAGTATTGATCACAAACCTCCAAGATGGCGTCTCTGTCTGTTGATTGTGTGGGTTTGGACAACAGTGTTATATATTTTATAGTTATTTTAGGTTCACTTTGGTAGTGCAGAGTACTTATCTGTGTAGTACTTGGGTCTGTTTGCAATACAAATGTGTATACACATGCATCATGTGTACATATACATACATGTACACCCTGTATACATGGTGTGTGTATATCTGTTTCAGTTATCACCATTTTGAATGTCATTGATGTTCACAAAAACATTTTGTTGACAAAAATCTGTCTTTATTGGTGATAAATTGAACATAACAGGCAAAAACGTTACATAAAATAATGTTACAGAACCATTGTCAACTATTAGAACCATAACTAACATGTCGCACACAATAAAAGGCACTCATATGTGTAAAACTAAAAAAATACACACAAGATTACAAACAAACAAATTAACTACAGCTGTTCTGATATTCCAGACCAGTCTGGAGCCTTTTGGCCAGTAAACCCCCCCCCCCCCCCTCACATATCATCAGTGTCCCGTATCAAAACCAACAACAACATACAAGTGCATGAACAATGAACAGGAATTAATTACAGATTATTACAATAATACAGTACCAATGCAATAATGAATGGGTACAACATGAACATATGAATTAGGAAACGTCTGCTCGTTTTCAGCCCCAAACTGGATCAGCTGCTGTCTCCTCCTGTGTGAGACAGGGCGGTATATGTTAGGCACGTAGCGATGTATCATAGACCGTTAATATATATCTAGCTATACAATCTATGCGATGTATACAGTCCATTCAAGGCAGAAATATGTGGGACTGTTGTGCAAATCAACGTTAGCGTTAGCGATTAGCGTTAGCGATTAGCGTTAGCATTGCAAGCTAGCGATTTTTAAAAAGTTTCAGTTAGGAACATGGTTGCAAGTATACATGTACAGGACTGCATAGACCACAAAACAAGACTGTCGTAACTTTTTAATCAATTATTTAAAGCTGAAAGTACTTACATTCATGAGTCTCTCTGGTCGATGCAGCAGCCACACACTGCCTGTGTGTTTTCAAGTGAGGTCGTGTCCACACTAGGTCCCAAGGGGTATACAGCCCTTGGTCTATCCCCTTCCCCTCGGTCGTAATATGTATTGGACCAGCACTAGGTCCCGCGTGAACGCGCAAAAGCTAGGGGAAGGGGTAGGGGTATGAATGGGATTCAGCCTTATAACGTTAGCATTGTTTTCAAAAACGGTTGCTAAATGCCTCCTGTCACTGACAACTTCACCGTAGGTAGCCATCTTTGTTGTGACTGTGGCATGTAGATTCAACCGATGCAGTAAAATGCTAACCAGCCAATGGGCAGAAGTTGACCCCTCAAGACCCGCCCCTCCTCATTTGCATTAATGAGGTAGAAATGCATACAGAAATGTAAAAGTGACAGGCAGAAATAAATACCAGGGGTGAAAATAAATAGGGTAGAAATGCAAAGGAAGAATAAAACAGACAAAAAAATTAAACACACACAGAAATAAATACATTTTAAAAATAGGTAATTACTAAATAAAGTTGAAGATTATAACGGACAATAAATAAATAAGGTAATTATTACAAAGGTAAATATATAAAGAAGCTAATTAAAAGAGATATATACATTTATGTCTCACTGTATAATTTAATTTCTACCAACATTTATTTGTTCATTGTATTTTTGGGGGCAATTAATTGTATACTTATTTATTTATTGAGCATTTATTTATTTCTGTATTTATTCTTAAATATGGTAGACTCGGTCCTCCATATTTAACTACTCTACTGATATATCAGAAATGTATTTGTCTAATTCTTAGCTTTAAAATAATTGCGTCATTTCTAGCTACCACATTGTTTGTCCTGCCCTTGTGAGTGAAGTTTAAAAATGATGCTGAAATATATAAAACAATATCCATGTATCTGTTTATCTCTCCAACATCACAATCAATGAATCATTTAATTAATCAAGCATGTCACTGTGATAACTTGTCTCCAGATCGGACTGATTTCCTTCTTTATGTTCTTATATTTTTTATTATTCCTTCTTCTGAGGGTTAACAGAAAGAAAACACAATATATTCCAGGGGGGATTTGAACCCAGAATCTCCAAACTATAAAACAACAACAGAACACTACAAGAAGAAATTAACAGAGAACAGTAAACCCTTGCGATCCCATTTGGGGCATGCTAGCTTTTGTTATCACTATTTTAATGGATCATTTGCATGCTTTCAGTTAAAAATCAGTTCAATTTAATGGATAACAATCCCTTAAAATGTTAAACCTGACAACTTTCACCTCAATTATAATTAGATAGAGACTACATACTAGAACACATTCTGGTAACTACACCTTAATGTGTATCTTAAATGGTCTGATTTTAGTTTCTATTGTCTTTTATTCATAATTTAAAAATAATAATACAAAATTTCAAATTAATTTAAAAAAGCGTAAGAACAGCCCAATTAAAAGCAGGCATTATACAGAGTTTATAGTTTCATCAAATCCAATTAAATGAGATGCAACTAGAGGGAAAATCAAACCTATCCTTCCAGATGTCACATGTATTCCTGTAAATGGGCAACAGACAGAAAGTGAAAATCAAATCTCAGAGTTACAAAACACAGTCTGTAAGTGTTGATTTATTTCTGGCAGGGCATCAACCTTTCAGATATTCTCTGACTCACCGGTATCTGAGTAAGAAGGATTTATATGTCAGATATATTTCCTGGTACTAATGTTCTTTCAAAGTGAGCATGGTACTAACTCAGGTCAGGTAAAACATGCTTAACTAGTTATTAGTGACAGTCTCACAGATTGGCATGGGCAAAACAAGACTGTGCTCTCTAAAACAACAATGTTGTTGAGACAACATTCGCCTGTTCATAAAATAAGACAACATTGATGCACAGTATTATCTAAAGCAAATAATTGCATTTTTATCATACTTCTTTCTTGTACAGTTACTATTCTTTTGTTGGTCTGTGCTGTAAACACATTTGTTGCATGTCTGTCCATAAAAGAGATCCCTTTGCTGTTGTCCTCTCCGAAGTTTATTTCTTTTTTTGGAAATATTTTATCTTTTGTGATTTCGGAAACATGAAACTTCTCTGACTCTTTTACTTTATAATAACCAATGGAACAACAGTATAATTCTCACCTGAAATCATACCCTGTGACTTTACAGAAAAAAAGAGGGTGTCCAAGCATGTATTTCATTTACTCTTTTTTTATTTTACATAAACATTTTTTTTTTTTTTTGTAGTCATAGGACAAAATGACCACAACTGTTTAGCTCAAAGTGATAGACATAAAATTTAAAGCATCCATGGCATTAGAACGTGGGCACTGCAGCAATAGTTTGTTAGTGTAATGTACAATAGGCCTAATTACTAAAATAATACAGGCTACTTAACAGTAGAACAAGAGAACACAGTAAGTCATAAAGTCAAAAAAAGGTTTAGATTTGAATTTTATTTCCTCCCATAATATATTGTCTAAAATCTTATTAGTTATTATACATTCAGTGCAATCTATTTACATATTTCTGAACAATTTAACAAAAAGAAATAAGGGTAAATGTATTAGGTCAATACATTTCTTCAACTGTATAAATTGTAAATTTGTACAACGTGAGAAGAGCAACAATAGACAAAGAAATGTCTGATCATTAAATCACTTCACAGTGATTTCAAATCAACGTAACATAAATATGATCTCGTTTTTCATTGACTTCAATAACCAACTTGTTCCTTGTTAATCACCACAATCATCAAACAATCAAACAGGCAGTCTTTTAAAATAACAAATTTTGTTATCCTTTACAAAGTTTGCATTTTGTCTTAATCTGACTCTGAACTCTGGTCTCCATTTTTCTGTTTTTTACCAAAAATACAAAACGTTCCAGTAGTTTCTGGTCGTTTCTTTTTTTCCTTTCTGCTGAGCTTGAGAGGAAAAATGTGAAGATGAGATTTTCTTTTCTTTTTACCTCTTTTTTTCGTTGCATGTTTTATTTCAGCTTGAACTTCTGCATCAGACAGTCCTTTTTTTCTGTGTTTCAGTGGCTTTAGTGCAGGTGAGTCATTTAGATCTAAATTGTGAAAACCCTCTGACAAAGTGATGTCTGCATCTATTTTTGTATCAGATTTTCTTTTGACATTTCCGTCATTATATTCTACACAACTCTTCATGCCACCTTGTGAGGTCCCAGCTAAGGTTTTTATTCTCATGGTCTGAATCTCACAGCTTCTTTGTACACCATCCTTAACTTCTTCCTCAATTATCTTCAACTCATATGTTTTTGATTGCTCTGAACCACATCTAGCTTGAATTGCTCCTTCATCATAACCAGTTCTAGCTTTTGGTTGAGCATCCCCCTGTCTGCTGCTTGCTACCAGTTCTGGTTGTCTAAGAGAAGAGTCCTCTCCATTATCTCTTTTCTTTTCCTGCTGTTCCGCTGCACCAACATCATTTGGTGTTGTATGTTTAACACACTCTGATCTGTTCCGTCTACCATCATTGTTTTGATCCACTACATCCTGACAACAGTGTTGTAGTCTCTCTGATGTTCCTTTCCTTTCTGCCTGTTTACGATCAAAAAACATGTGATCACCATAGCTGAGGTCATATTTTGTCATGAGCCTTGTGCTTCCTGATACCATCACAGTTTCATCAGCTCCAGTTTGCCTTTCCCTGTCAACCCTTACATTTATTTCCATCTTGTCATTATCTCCTTGTTTGTCCAAACTAACAGGTTTGAGGTTATAATCCTGTCCAACTTCCTGTGTACCCTCCTGATCTTCATACATGTTCTGTCTTACATCATCTAATCCTTCATTGACCTGATGCTCTGTATCTTTGTCGATGCATTTTGTTGAATCCATCTTTCTCCTTTCTGTCTGTTCACCTTCCATCTTTTCACCCCTGTCTCTATTTACATCAATCATCATACTTTCTTCATCTCTCTGCATGTCAACCCAAACTTGGTGAGGATATTCACGTCTCTCATGCATATTGCTGACTTCCTGTTTATACTTCTGATGGTTACATGACGTGTTGGGTATGTCGTCACCCTCCAGAGACTCAAGTGGTCTCCTATGTCTAACATCATCTCGTCTTCCACTGTCATGTTCCTGATCGGCAACCCTCTCTTCAAGTTGACTTTTACTCTTTACTGCGCTGTCTTTAGCTTCTGCATTTCCTGTAATGTCCTCATCATTCATCACTGTCTTCCCCTCATCTCTTGGTCTGTCTGCATGAGCACCTTGAAGACGATGACTCAAGTCATTCCTTTCCTCATTACAGACTTCCTGATTCTCTACATAGAGGTCAGATGATACCCCCGATTCTCTAGACCTCTTTAGAAAACTGACCAAGTCTTTATTTTCAGTTCCTTCATTTTGGTTGATGACAACTGTTGTGTTATTATCCGCCTCTGCTGCCTTCTCATATTCCTCTCTCTCTGCAGCATCTTGACCATGATCATAGGTATCACTGGTAGGTACTCCAGGAGTACGCTCCTCTCTGATGTCCTGGGAACAAGTATCAGGAGGATGCACTGGGAAATAGGAATAAAATAAATTCAGGCAAAGTGCCAAACAATTTGAATACTGCACATCAGTATGAATAATGAACATGTTTGCCATCTTACCTTTCTTTTTCCTGTAAAAAAGAAGATAAGCGCTGCTGGATCTGGTGAATGTGCAAAAGAAAGCAGGCTTAGTCATTTTCAAATACAAAGTTTTATCTTGTGTTTTATACAGGGGCTTTCTGTTGTGCATGCTGTGTAATGATTATTTTAAGGTATTATTTTTTAGCAGACAATGTAAATACAAAGAAGGGTGCTGTGATGCATGCACATCTGTATGCATGTATGAGTCTATGTGGATACATCCATAAATATTGGGACTATGAGATACACATATAGTATATGTATTTTATTGATTTCTCACCTATCAGTGAAGGTGGTGGGGTAAGAGATTGGGTTGGGGAATACGTAAGAGAAACAATCTGCAGTTGTGATAACAGCATGATGTAATATAGTATTTTAAACATGCCTATTTGTTTTATTAACTCAATTTAAAAGTAATCTCAAGACATGTATGGTGGGGATGAAAATAAAAACTTAAACTTACTTCTCAAAGTCATGCAGCTGGAACGGCTGGTTATCAAGCTGTTGGTGAAAAGAAAAACCAACACAAATAACTTGATGAATCAGTTGTTTGCACTGTAATATGTACAACACTGAAGTTAAAGTGATCAGTCTTACCAATGTGACTGTAGCATCGTTGAAGTTATACCATCTACCATGGGACTTGATTGTTGCAGTGTAATGTCCACTTCTGAGATCTCCAAAATGCTCCACGACTGCATAAAGTTCATATGCCTGATTCTGATCACCAGAGGAAAACATGACAGACAATGTGATCAGGAATGAAAATAAAATGTGTCACAAAAGACAAATAAAAGCTACGGTACCTCTGGTATCTGTAGGGTGTGGGGAACATCCACAGTGCGGTTGATTTTGACGTATGTCATGCAACGGTAGTCAAACTCAAACCTCTTCAGCAGCAGCATCAAAACCTCTGGATGACGCTTTATTACACATTTCTGAATGAAACACACAGAGGTCACTCACATGCATTATCATGGTGGAACAATGCCCTTATAACCAGTGATGAAGTCTACGTGATATGCAGATATAGACAGTATACTCAATAAGTAAGCTCCAGGATCTCCATTTACCTAATTAAAAATGCCCAATGACACGCAACAACATACTTTCTATTATAATTTTGATATATTTTTAAATGTCTTCTGTTTTTAAATCTACATATAGGATAAATAAAGTTATAAAATAAGTATTTTCACCATAAATTGGTGCATAAAAGTGTGTCAAAACATCCCTGGGGGATGACACCCAGACCCCATAGTGTGGGGTCACCCAGGTCACAACCCCCCCACCTCCAAAAAAAAGGTAGATTCTGGCCAATGTACAGTAAATAAACAGTACAGAATACCCACTACAATACATTAGACCTCACCACTGCTCATAACGTGAACTCCTTACAGTGGTGTGAAAAAGTGTTTGCCCCCTTCCTCATTTCCTGTTCCTTTGCATGTTTGTCACACTTAAGTGTTTCGGAACATCAAACCAATTTAAACAATAGTCAAGGACAACACAAGTAAACACAAAATGCAATTTGTAAATGAAGGTGTTTATTATCAAAGGTGAAAAAAAAATCCAAACCATCATGGCCCTGTGTGAAAAAGTGATTGCCCCCCTGTTAAACATACGTTAACTGTGGTTGTCCACACCTGAGTCAATTTCTCTAGCCACACCCAGGCCTGATTATTGCCACACCTGTTCACAATCAAGGCATCACTTAAATAGGAGCTGCTTGACACAGTAAGGTCCACCAGAAGAGCCTTAAAGCTACACATCATGCTGAGACCCAAAGAAATTCAGGAACAATTGAGAAAGAAAGTAATTGAGCTCTATCAGTCTGGAAAGGGTTATAAAGCCATTTCCAAAGCTTTGGGAATCCAGCGAACCACAGCGAGAGCCATTATCCACAAATGGCGAAGACATGGAACAGTGGTGAACCTTCCCAGGAGTAGCCGGCCGCCCAAAATTACCCCAAGAGTGCAGCGACGACTCATCCAAGAGGTCACAAAAGACCCCACAACAACGTCCAAAGAACTGCAGGCCTCACTTGCCTCAGTTAAGGTCAGCGTTCATGCCTCCACCATCAGGAAAAGACTGGGCAAAAATGGCCTGCATGGCAGAGTTCCAAGGAGAAAACCACTGCTGAGCAAAAAGAACATCAAAGCTCGTCTCAATTTCTCCACAACACATCTTGATGATCCCCAAGACTTTTGGGACAACATTCTGTGGACCGATGAGACAAAAGTGGAACTCTTTGGAAGGTGTGTGTCCAAGTATATCTGGCGTAGAAGGAACA
This sequence comes from Etheostoma spectabile, assembly GCF_008692095.1. Classification (NCBI taxonomy): domain Eukaryota; kingdom Metazoa; phylum Chordata; class Actinopteri; order Perciformes; family Percidae; genus Etheostoma; species Etheostoma spectabile. The sequence continues at coordinate 19,166,988 of NC_045751.1, forward strand.
CTGCATTTCATAAAAAGAACATTATACCAACAGTAAAATATGGTGGTGGTAGTGTGATGGTCTGGGGCTGTTTTGCTGCTTCAGAACCTGGAAGACTTGCCGTGATAAAAGGAACTATGAATTCTGCTGTCTACCAAGAGATCCTGAAGGAGAATGTCCGACCATCTGTTTGTGTACTCAAGCTGAAACGAACTTGGGTTCTGCAGCAGGACAATGATCCTAAACACACCAGCAAGTCCACCACCAAATGGCTGAAGAAAAACAAAATGAAGACTTTGGAGTGGCGTAGCCAAAGTCCTGACCGGAATCCTATTGAGATGTTGTGGTATGACCTTAAAAAGGCCGTCCATGCTCGAAAACCCTCTAATGTAACTGAATTAGGACAATTCTGCAAAGATGAGTGGGCCAAAATTCCTCCAGGACGCTGTAAAAGCCTCATTGCACGTTATCACAAACGCTTGGTTGCAGTTGTTGCTGCTAAGGGTGGCCCAACCAGTTATTAGGTTTAGGGGGCAATCACTTTTTCACACAGGGCCATGATGGTTTGGATTTTTTTTCAGCTTTAATAATAAACACCTTCATTTACAAATAGCATTTTGTGTTTACTTGTGTTGTCCTTGACTATTGTTTAAATTGGTTTGATGTTCCGAAACACTTAAGTGTGACAAACATGCAAAGGAACAGGAAATGAGGAAGGGGGCAAACACTTTTTCACACCACTGTATACTGTCACTACACAAGTACAGAGGACACAAATCAGCAACATGTTTACTTATTACTCACAATAGTTGCATCAGATTTGGCACCACACTCGTCACAGTACATCTGGTTTTCCCCGCTAAAATCTGATGGTCTGAAATACTCCTCAATGCCACTGACCTGATAAAAAGCACTCATGTCATTTTTGTCTAAAGTAAAGTGTTCATAAATGTCTTCTCAAGGTCATTTTGATATATCACAAGTATTCCTGATAATGGCGTTTCACTCAACTGATGAGATCTATGACCAAGATATTACTTTGTAAATATATTTAGTTTACTAGATATTTCCTGGCAACAGAAAAACGGTTTCTTACTACACTGTAGTGTTCACTGTAATCCACCAATGCAAGAGAAAGATGCCAAAATGCCCCATCTCTGTCAGTCTCAGTACAACATGAAGAACATATGGTCTTGTGTGTCAAAAGGCCGTGAAAGATCTGAAAGTACAGAAATACAGAGACTGGTAACCAAGTATTTGTTATTTAACAAAGCCAATCTCTTGAATATTGATAATGTCTTCTTTACCTCTGATGCGTCAGGACTGGTCCGACCTAAAATCTTCTCATAGTACTCAGCAGCATCACGCTGTTCATACACTGGGGGGGAGAAATCAATGTATCAATCCAACAAAATAAGATAATAACTCAGAATTATTAAATATATATTCTCTATGAGTGAGGCCTAAATGACTGTATGTTATTACTTTTAGTTCAAATTATGCATATATTATTTTCAGATACTACGCCATGCTTAAGTTAATGTAAACAGGTCACATTTTCAAAATAGTAGTTTGGTTGTGTTTTTGTGTTAACACTAGGGTGACCATATTTTTAGTTCCAAAAAGGAGGACACTCGGCCGGCCTTGAGACACAAATTCAGAAAGGCTTCTCAGAGATTAATGAACATGCTTTATTATTCCTCAATGGTACAAAAATACCTTAAGTAATAAAATAAAATCTGTAACAACTTAAAACAAAATAATAGCTCTGTTTTCAATTAAATAAATAAATATGAAATTATGAATATGAACTATTCAGTGTCAGTATTCAAAATCCAGCTTCAACTAAATATCTCTTAAAACCTTTTCAATGTAACACGATAATGTAATGTCATACAATGTAATAAGATAATATAATGTCATACAATGTAATAAGATAATGTAATGTCATACAATGAAATAAGATAATGTAATGTCATACAATGTAATAAGATAATACGGTTTTTCGGTGTCCATGTGAGCTTTGAGATCTACAGCACTTTTATTAGAGTGTAGTGCTAGCATAATATATAATAAAATATAATATATGTAAGGCAGCCTCTCGGGGATTACGTCACCCAAAAAAAGTACTGTAGTATTGTTTGCAAAGCGCCAGTAAATTTAAGTACACGCTTAATTAATGGTCCGATGAAAAACAGTGAAAACCTGACATTTTCATGAATTTATAAACATGAACACACACACACACCCTCCCCCGGATGTCCAAGCAAAAGAGGACGTTTGGTCACCCTGGTTAACACATACTGCACCTACCATTGTTGACGCCCAGCTTCTGTGTGATTTTATAGGTGTATGCCTTTTGTTCTTTTAAGTCTTTAAACAATGATGTAAGATGAGGATCGATACACTCAGTGCCAGGATTTTCACAGGTGTGCCTACACAAGTTAAGACATAGTGAATATGAGAAATACAAAAGTGCAGTGTAAGATCAATATATATTTTTAATGCATTATATGTCATGAAGTTGGACTTTGTATCAAACCTTTCCACAGCCTCTGTGAAGTCTTCGGTCATGAAAAGCACCTGCAGCACACTGTTTAGGTAATCTGTTGCTCCTTGGTTTGATAAGCCATGGTACCTACTGGCTGCTGGCAGGAGATTGGTAATAATGCATGTAAAATACATATCATTACTGTGGATTATAAACAAGCCGTAGAGCGCGTATATCTTACCTGGAGATGGCATCTTTTTGTACCATAATTGAACACCATTTGGCAAGTAATTCATCTTTTGACGATTGTATGAGACCACTTCTACACTTTCAGCTGCAAATGAGCTGACAATGAGTTGTTGACAATCAATCAATCGCACTTGTTTTGTAAACAAATAAATGCAGAAACCATATGAGCCTACCTTCAGTTGTAATAATCTCACTTTCAAGACATTCCTGCAGAAGTTGTTCTCGCTGTTTATTGTCGACGCACACGAACAGTGTCTCTAGCTCCTTTAAACACAACCCTCTCTACTTTCTCTTTCACTTGTCACAAAAATGCAGCATTGCTGATCTGGTTGTAAAATAAATCGCCAGCTTCCAAAAACCTTCTTCTCTTTCTTCTCTCGCTTCTTAACAGGACATGAATGAGATGCAACTAGAGGGAAAATCAAACCTATCTGTCCAGATGTCACATGAATTCCTGTAAATGGGCAACAGACAGAAAGTAAAAATCAAATCTCAGAGTTACAAAACACAGTCTGTAAGTGTTGATTGATTTCTGGCAGGGCATCAACCTTTCAGATATTCTCTGACTCACAGGTATCTGAGTAAGAAGGATTTATATCTCAGAGATATATTTCCTGGTACTAATGTTCTTTCAAAGTATGCATGATACTAACTCAGGTCAGTTAAAACATGATTAACAAGTTATTAGTGAGATGAAGTATGACTAAAAATCATGAGCAGTCTCACAGATTGGCATGGTAAAACAAGACTGTGCTCCCTAAAGCAACAATGTTGTTGAGACAACTAACATTCACCTGTTCATAAAATGAGACATTATTGATGTACAGTATTATCCACTGTAACTAATTGCATATTTATCAGACTTCTTTCTTGTAAAGTTACTATTCATTTGTTGGTCTGTGCAGCAAACACATTTTTTGCATGTCCGTCCATAAAAGAGATCCCTTTGTTCTTGTCTTCTCTGAAGTTCCTTTTTTGGAAATATTTTTTTTTGTGATTTCTGAAACATGAAACTTGACTTCTCTGACGCTTTTACGTTATAATAACCAATGGAACAATGGTAGCAGTCTCACCTGCAATCATACCCTGTGACTTTACAGAAAAACAGAGGATGTCCAAGCATGTTTTTCATTTACTCTTTTTTTATTTTACTTACACATTTATTCATTTTTGTCATAGGACTGAAACAAATGACCACAATTGTTTGATTCAAAGTAAAACACATAAACTTTAAAGCATCCATGACAGTAGTACGCGGGCACTGCAGCAACAGTTTGTTAGTGTAATGTACAATAGGCCTAATTACTAAAATAATATAAGCTACTTAATAGTAGAACACAACAAGACATAAAGTCAAACAAAGATTTACATTTGAATTTTATTTCCTCCCATAGTATCTTGTCTAAAATCATTTAGATATTATACATTCAGTGCAATCTATTTACATATTTCTGAACAATTTAACAAAAATAAATAAGGGTAAATGCAATAGGTCAATACATTTCTTCAACTATATAAATTGTAAATTTATACAACGTGAAAAGAGCAACAATAGACAAAGAAATGTCTGATCATTCAGTCTGTGAAGTGATTTCAAATTAACGCAACATAAATATGATCCTATTTTTCATTGACTTCAATAACCAACTTGTTACTTGTTGATCACCACAATCATCAAACAATCAAACAGGCAGTCTTCTAAAATAACACTTTGTGTTATCCTGGACAAAGTTTGTATTTTGTCTTAATCTGACTCTGAACTCTGGTCTCCATTTTTCTGTTTTTTACCAAAAATACAAAAACATCCAGTAGTTTTGGGGCGTTTCTTTTTTTCCTTTCTGATTAGCTTGAAAAGAGAACTGCGAAGACGAGATTGTCTTTTCTTCTCACCTCTTTTTTTTGTTGCATGTTTTATTCCAGCTTGAACTTCTGCATCAGACAGTCCTTTTTTTCTGCGTGTCAGTGGCTTTAGTGCAGGTGAGTCATTTAGTTCTAAAATGTGAACACCTTCTGACAACGTGACATTTGCATCTGTTTTTGTATCAGATTTGCTTCTGGCATTTCCGTCATTATATTCTGCACAACTCTTCATGCCATCTTGTGAAGTCCCAGCTAAAGTTTTTATTCTCCTGTTCTTAATCGTAACGCTTTGTACACCATCCTTAACTTCTTCCTCAATTATCTTCAACTCATATGTTTTTGATTTCTTTGAACCACATCTAGCTTGAATTGCTCCTTCATTATAACCAGTTCTAGCTTTTGGTTGAGCATCCCCCTGTCTGCTGCTTGCTACCAGTTCTGGTTTTCTAAGAGAAGAGTCCTCTCCATTATCTCTTTTCTTTTCCTGCTGTTCCGCTGCACCAACATCATTTGGTGTTGTATGTTTAACACACTCTGATCTGTTCCGTCTACCATCATTGTTTTGATCCACTACATCCTGACAAAAGTGTTGTATTCTCTCTGATGTTCCTTTCCTTTCTGCATCTTTATGATCAATAAGCATGTGATCATTGTGAGCCATGTTCTCTTTACTATCACCATAGCAGAGGTCATATTTTGTCATGAGCCTTGCGCTTCCTGATACCATCCCGGTTTCATCAGCTCCAGTTTGTCTTTCCCTGTCGACCATTACATTTATTTCCATCTTGTCATTATCTCCCTGTTTGACCAAACTAACAGGTTTGAGGTTATAATCCTGCCTAACTTCCTGTGTAGCCTCCTGATCTTCAAACATGTTCTGTTTTACGTCATCTAATCCTTCATTGACCTGATGCTCTGTATCCTTGTCAATGCATTTTCTTGAATCTATCTCTCTCCTTTCTGTCTGTTCACCTTCCATCTTTTCACCCCTGTCTGTATTTACATCAATCACCATACTTTCTTCATCTCTCTGCATGTCAACACAAACTTGGTGAGGATATCCATGGCTCTCATGCATATTGCTGACTTCCTGTTTGTACTTCTGATGGTTACATGACGTGTTGGGTATGTCGTCACCCTCCAGACGCTCATGTGGTCTCCTATGTCTAACATCATCTCGTCTTCCACTGTCTTGCTCCTGACCAGCAACCCTCTCTTCAAGTTGACTTTTACTCTTTACTGCGTTGACTTTAGCTTCTGCATTTCCTTTAATGTCCTCATCATCCATCACTGTCTTCCCCTCTTTTGGTCTGTCTGCATGAGCACCTTGAAGACGATAACTCAAGTCATGCCTTTCCTCATTACAAACTTCTTGATTCTCTACATAGAGGTCAGATGATACCCCCGATTCTCTAGACCTTTCTAGAACACTGACTAAGTTATTATTTTCAGTTTCTTCATTTTGGTTGATGACAACTGTTGTGTTATTAACCGCCTTCTCATATTCCTCTCTCTCTGCAGCATCTTGACCATGATCATAGGTATCACTGGTAGGTACTCCAGGAGTACGCTCTTCTCTGATGTCCTGGGAACAAGTATCAGGAGGATGCACTGGGAAATAGGGATAAAATAAATTCAGGCAAAGTACCAAACAATTTGAAGACTGTACATCAGTATGAATAATGAACATGTTTGCCATCTTACCTTTCTTTTTCCTGTAAAAAAGAAGATAAGCGCTGCTGGATCTGGTGAATGTGCTAAAGAAAGCAGGCTTAGTCATTTTCAAATACAGACAAAGTTTTATCTTGTGTTTTATACAGGGGCTTTCTGTTGTGCATGCTGTATCATGATTATTTTAAGGTATTATTTTTAGCAGACAATGTAAATACAAAGAAGGGTGCTTTGATGCATGCAAATCTGTATGCATGTATGAGTCTATGTGGATACATCCATAGATATTGGGACTGTGATACACATATAGTATATGTATTTTATTAATTTCTCACCAATCAGTGAAGGTGGTGAGGTAAGAGATTGGGTTGGGGAATAGGTAAGAGAAACAATCTGCAGTTGTGATAACAGCATGATGTAATATAGTATTTTAAACATGCAAAACTCTATTTAAAAATAATCTCAAAACATGTATGGTGGGGATGAAAAGAAGGACTTAAACTTACTTCTCAAAGTCATGCAGCTGGAATGGCTGGTTATCAAGCTGTTGGTGAAAAGAAAAACCAACACAAATGAGTGATGAATCAGTTGTTTGCACTGCAATGTGTACAACACTGAAGTTAAAGTGATCAGTCTTACCAATGTGACTGTAGCATCGTTGAAGTCATACCATCTACCATCCTCCTGGGACTTGATGGTTGCAGTGTAATGTCCTCTTCTGAGATCTCCAAAATGCTCCACGACTGCATAAAGTTCATATGCCTGATTCTGATCACCAGAGGAAAACATCACACACAGACATTGTGATCAGGAATGAAAATAAAATGTGTCATGAAAGACAAATAAAAGCTACGGTACCTCTGGTATCTGTAGAGTGTGGGGGACATCCACAGTGCGGTTGATTTTGACGTATGTCATGCAACGGTAGTCAAACTCAAACCTCTTCAGCAGCAGCATCAAAACCTCTGGATGACGCTTTATTACACATTTCTGAATGAAACACACAGAGGTCCCTCACATGTTATCACATATTATCATGGTGGAACAATACCCTTATAACCAGTGGTGTGGTCTACTTGATACGCAGATATAGACAGTCCACTCACTAATAAAGCTCCAGGATTTCCATATACCCGATTAAAAATGCCCAATGACACGCAACAACATACATTCCATTATAATTTTGATATATTTTGAAATGTCTTCTGTTTTAATCTACACATAGGATAAATAAAGTTATAAAATAAGTATTTTCACCATAAATTGGTGCATAAAAGTGTGTCAAAACATCCCTGGGGGAGGACACCCAGACCCCATAGTGTGGGGATACTTGGGTCACAACCCTCCCACCTCCAAAAAAAAAGGTAGATTCTGGCCAATATACAGTAAATATACAGTACAGTACACCCACTACAACACATTAGACCTCACCACTGCTCATAATGTAAACTCCTTATACTGTCACTACACAATTACAGAGCAGACAATCAGCAACATGTTTTCATATTACTCACAGTAGTTGCATCAGATTTGGCATCACACTTGTCACAGTACATCTGGTTTTCCCCGCTAAAATCTGATGCTCTGAAATACTCCTCAATGCCACTGACCTGATAAAAAGCACTCATGTTATTTTCGTCTACAGTAAAGTGTTCATAAATGTCTTCTCAAGGAGTTTTTGATATATCACAAGTATTCTTGATAATGGCGTTTCACTCAACTGATAGTGTGTAAATATATTTAGTTTACTAGATATCTCCTGGCAACAGAAAAACGGTTTCTTACTACACTGTAGTGTTCACTGTAATCCACCAATGCAAGAGAAAGATGCCAAAATGCCCCATCTGTGTCCGTCTCAGTACAACATGAAGAACATATGGTCTTGTTTGTCAAAAGTCCGTGAAAGATCTGAAAGCACAGAAATACAGAGACTGGTAACCAAGTATTAGTTATTTAACAAAGCCAATCTCTTGGATATTGACAATGTCTTCTTTACCTCTGATGCGTCAGGACTGGTCAGACCTAAAATCTTCTCATAGTACTCAGCAGCATCACGCTGTTCATACACTGGGGGGGAGAAATCAATGTGTATTTCTCCAACAAAGTAAGCGGCACCGTTATCATATTGACTATTGGTCAACTCAACATTAATATAATAACTTCTCTATGAGTGAAGCCTAAACGACTGTATGTTAATACTTTTAGTTCACAGGATGCATGTATCATTTTCAGATACTACACCATGCATTTTCAAAATAGTTTGTGTATGTCTTTGTGTTAACACATTCTGTAGCCTACCATTGTTGATGCCCAGCTTCTGTGTGATTTTATAGGTGTATGCCATTTGTTCTTTTAAGTCTTTAAACAAGGATGTAAGATGAGGATCGATACACTCAGTGCCAGGATTTTCACAGGTGTGCCTACACAAGTTAAGACATAGAGAATATGAGAAATACAAAAGTGCAGTGTAAGCTCAATATATATTTTTAATGCATTATATGTCATGAAGTTGGACTTTGTAACAAACCTTTCCACAGCCTCTGTGAAGTCTTCGGTCATGAAAAGCACCTGCAGCACACTGTTTAGGTAACATGTTGCTCCTTGGTTTGATAAGCCATGGTACCTAATGGCTGCTGGCAGGAGATTGGTAATAATACATGTAAATTACATACTGTACCATAACTGTGGATTATAAACAAGCCATAGAGCGCGTATCTCTTACCTGGAGATGGCATCTTTTTGTACCATAATTGAACACCATTTGGCAAGTAATTCATCTTTTGACGATTGTATGAGTCCACTTCTATACTTTCAGCTGCAAATGAGTTGACAATCAGTTGTTGACAATCAATCAATCGCACTTTTTTGGAAACGAATAAATGCAGAAACCATGAGCCTACCTTCAGTTGTAAGAATCTCACTTTCAAGACATTCCCGCAGAAGTTGTTCTCGACGCACACGAACAGCGTCTCTAGCTCCTGTAAACACAACCCTCTCTACTTTCTCTTTCACTTGTCACAAAAATGCAGCATTGCTGCATTCAGGGTGTGTCGGACATTTAATCATTAAGAGGTGGCTAAGACGACTGACAAGGAAATTAAACTGCACAAATGGCTTTGTACCATGGACTGCTGTACTGATTGTAAAATAAATCGCAAGCTTCCAAAAAGCTTCTTCTCTCTCTGCTTAAAAGGACGTAAATGCAGCATGCAAATGTATTTTATAGAGTGAGAAATGTTCTCTTTGTGGATGATTTATGTTATGAAAACATATACCATATTCAGTTTCATATCCATAGCTTAAGAGCTTTTTGCATATTACTAAATCCCTATAAGCACACTACATCTACGGTGTATTTGTATGTGTAATTAATTTATCCATAAGGAAAGATTTGGAGCATTGGCTAATGTAATATTATTCAACCTAATTTGAGTTAAAATCAAACTGATTAGACAGGGTAAAGAAATGATTTTACACAAGGGATCATTTCAGTATTTGGTTGTAGACTGACAGAGCCCTTACAGGGACCCAGTGTAGGCTTTAGTTATCTTCACACTAAATAATGAAGCAAATCCAAGGCATTAGGCATAACTTTATTTGTAGTATTAACAGCAACAGCTTAAACATGGGAATACCAAATGATTATTGCACAAAACAGCCATTTACAATAAAGCTTTAAAATGTGTAAACAGCAGCAGCAGGAGATGGTCATCTCTGTCAAGCGGTCCACCCTCCAGGAACCCTCACCACCATTTGGATCACAGACAGGTGCTGGATTCCAAATCCACTCAGCAGCTCGGAGTCTCCATCCAGCATCTTGTCTGTGAAGATCAGCCGGAGAGCCTCTTCTCCTACACCCACACCCACACACACACACACACACACACACACACACACACACACATATTACATTATTTGACATATGACTGGCTAGTAGTCCTTACCTAGGCATTTGACATTCAAATTATGCCTGATCAATCAATTACGCTATGCAGCATCAGTTGCTAATAGATAGTAAGTTTTACTTTTGATAGGCTATTTAAGCCTACATTTTACTGTCAATCCTCATTGAATCTTTAATTTAGCCTAGTTAAAATGTTAAATTCAGGCTGTGTAGGTTAAGCTTGCTTTTAATAGATCTGTTATTACTATATTTTAAAACAATCTTGGGACTTCCCCCACTGCAAACTATCAAATCTGCTTTCAAGGATAAAGTTCAAAATAATACGATGAATATTCAGCTGACAAATACACAACACGAAAACAACAATCCAAAGTTTCTAATAGTCAGCTCCTTCGTCGGCTATAAATAGCTGCAAGTTGAGTAATGGCTCTGTCCTACCTGCGCTCTCGGGAAGCTTCTCCGCTATCTTCTTCTTCAGCTGCAGCACCGTCATGCTCTTGAACTGCTCATCTGTGTTGCACAGGTCGATCATCATCTTCTCCCCCCTCAGTCCGTGCACAACGACCTGGTAGATCTTCCCCATGTTTGTGCTGTCTGGGTGCGAGTTGATACTGCTGCTGCTTTCGGCTGTGAGGCTGACAGGTTTTCTAGGGCGGCGCCAATTACTTGACGTAAGAAAGGGCTGAGGATGCTTTCACTTTCGTCTTAAAGTTGTTATTATTAAGTTAATATGTTGTTATTAAATTTACTCTGTGCCAGGTGCTTTTTGGAAAACTCGAACATAGGTGTGTTGGTACATGCCTTTTCAACCCATTCCCTTTATAGCTGTTTATTAGTAGTCCACAGCGCAGTGGAGACAGCTTTCAGTATAGGCAATGCGAGACTACATCTTCCTGACCGCATCCATTACTGCCATGGATTAAAAAACTTCACATTTTGGACACCAACGCTGAAGCGATTGTCCACTAGTCTGCATCATAATGTTTGCACGTGCCCTAGCCTAAAACAACAACCACATGAATCAGCTGACGCTAACTGGAAATCACCTGATATTCCAGCAGTGGCATCTGACCTTAAAGTAGGCCTAGCCTACTGTTTAATTTGTCTTCCTGTAGCCTAGAAGATGCTTGGACACAATATTATGTCCAAACAATATTAACAAACCTAAATCACATTATTATTATTAATAATAATAACAATAACAATAATAATATAATTATAATTGCGAAATTGATGGGGTTTTATATGCTACAAAACAATGCAATAACAGAAAAAGGTAGGCCTATCACAAATAAGGCCATAAATCAAGGCTGTATGCAGTATTAATGTGCTTAAAAGTAAAATTTAAAAAAGTAAAAATATTAACAGAGCCTAAATATAGACGGGGAATCCAGATCTGCTACCCTGGATTCACGTGATTTCTTGTTAGTGCTTGGGGAAACTGAAAGTTAAAATAAAAGAAATCTAGGTGGTGTCAGTGAAGGTGACACGGCAGCCAGTTCACTGCTCATTTCCCAGAGTGCGTACTGAGAGGAAAGTTGTCGACGAAGAAGAGGAGCTGATCTACAACAAAATGACCACAGAGGAGAAAAGATACGACCGCAATGACACGACTCTGAAGTTTGTCAACAGACCAGATGATCTGGATCCACTGCGTAAGCGCAAAATAATCATATTTGTTATTTATAATCAGCATACTGCAATGAGGTGCGTACATTTCCCTAATTAAGTCTATAGTAAGGATTTGCATTCATTAGATTACACATTGTTGGTAACAGCAGATGTCCATGTCGGATGTGCAGTGACTGTGATGCTCAGTTAAAACCGTCTGCTCTTGTTGTGCACCTCAGCCCCAGAGGACGGAGACAAGAATCTCCGAGCAGAGATGTCCTGCGGTCATGCCGTCACCCCGGAGTCTCTCACCGGGTGGTGTCGCAGCCTGCTGGATCAGGTAGGCCCACGTTCTACCGCCAATTAAAATATAGTCCCTTTTGACAACTTTTCAACTACCATGTTTCATTTTGGACACATTTTACTTTCAAATTAGCAATGGCACACTGACCTTAAAGTAGGCCTACTGTCACACTGCACCTCTCCTGCCTAGTCTACATCACTTTTATGTAAAAGCTTTTTTTTGTTTCATTCTTAACAATCAAGACATGGAGAGAGTGTTATGTTCTAAGTGTGTAAAGCATACTCTCTAGGCTGTCTTCAACTGGCAATATAACATAAGCTATCCTAATAATTTCAGGGCCAGCACAAATTTAGGTGCCCTGCCTTAAAGGATGGCACCCTGCAGAAGTGTGATGCAGAGTGGTCTTACCAAGAGGTGCGCAGGCTGGCACTGCTGACAAATGAAGAGATGCAGGACTTTGAAGAGAAAATCGCCCGCCTTGCTGCCACCGAATACTGTGACTTCAAAACAGTAAGAGTCCCTGTTACCTCCACCTTACAGAAAGTAGAAACTGGTTCAATCATGAGTTCAGCACATGTTTTACTATGTAAGCCTACTACATCACAATAACTAGGTAGATAACACATAACTTAAAAGGATTAAAAGGAATAGTTTGTAACATTGTTGAATTATTTCCTTTGTTTCTCTCATCCCTTTCCAACAGTGTCCTGGTTGCAAGACCTATGTGGAAAGAGAAGACCCAAGTAACCTCAGCGTGCAGTGCACAATCTGCACAGCAGACAAGGGGAAGGTTTATGAGTTCTGCTGGCAATGTTTAAAGGAGTGGAAAGGTGCAGTTCCACGCTCTGACCGCTGTGACAACAATGGCTGCATCAACCACGACCTCGAGCTCCTCAGGAACTGCAAGACCACCACCCTCCCTCAGGTGGAGGGGGTTGACGCATGTCCCTCCATCCGGGCCTGTCCCACCTGTGGTCAGAGAGCGGAGCATGACAGAACGGGCTGTAAGAACATAATCTGTCCTCGCTGTCAGGTCGAGTTCTGCTTCGTGTGCCTGAAACTCACTCGTAAGTGCCTGAAGACGAGCTCTTACTTCTTACCCTGCAGTGATGGTGTGGCTCCCAGACAAACCTCCATACCTGTGTGGCGCAGAAAATAAGAGTTGGCACATATTCACTATTACTGCTTTCTTTTGTCACATTGTTCTGTTTGTTTGATTTTAAAGTTCAATTTTACGTTTTTTTTGCAACTAAAGCCAAAAGTGTAAATTTATAGGCTTATTTGTTCATTCCATAGTGAGCATTAAAATATCTGCTGTATATTCTCATAATGTATAATGCATTGCTTGTAATGTTGCCACTGAAGGTGTTGACTGTTCATAGTATATCATTAATTACTGCATCACTTAATAAAGTTTCTCTTTACATTAATTCAGAATGTCAATTTAATGTCTAACAAGCACATGTATGTGAAACATTTATTGTATGGACAGGGTTAAACAACGGCAAAATAATAACTTGTATTAGTAACATGCAATATAATATTCAAAAGACAGTCTTTTCATAGGTTGATCATCTTGAACTCCCTCCTTGGCACATACACAAATAAGAAAAATATGACTATTGAAAAACTCCAAATATCAAACAGATATTTTACAAATTGTTATGTTGCAGAGCTTAAAATCGGTCAGTTTTTGTGTGTAGAAAAGGGAAAATATCCACACCTCTCTGACTTTTCATGCAGAACCAAATGTGCAGAGGCCCAGGAGGAGCTGTAGTACCCTCTATAAGTTCAGGTGATCCCAAAATAACAGATAACAATAACACTGATGATGACATATTAATACTGGATAAGTTGTTTAATATCCAACAAAGTACCCTACATACATGATGACACATTTTTAACATTTCTTTAGGTATTACTCAGTCTGATATTCTTTACTTCCATGGCTCTCTTTTTGTGTTGTCCCTGCTCTTTGGAGCCTTTTTTCTCTCTCTAGGACTTGCAGTCTGTTCTTCCTTTTTCACAGTTAGCTTGGGGTCCTGTTGGCAGCTGCTGTCTGCGGTTACAGCATGGTGCATTCTCTCTTTGTTTCTCTTTGAACTGGTTGGTTTTCTGCAGAGGTTTGGTGGATAATTATACTCTGTTAGATCTTTCGTTTTAAACTGGCCTTGCAAGTTCCCTGTCACGTATGGAACAGAAGAAGAAGAGTAGCCATTGGAGGAAACATGAAATGAATTCATATCAGCATCACACATTTTTGCACACATACCAAGGCCTCTTTTCTGTTTAGGACTAAATCCTTCTTTTTTTACCTCTGCTACTGCTGCCCTTTTGTTTTTTACATCTGTAGTTTCTACAGGTTTGGTGATATTTCTTGTACTGTCAGTCATACTTGTCCTAGTTTCTGCAACAATATTGTTCTGTGTTTTCCTGGATAGTCTTTTATTTGGGGATGAATGGTTTTGCTCTGACATACAGCCTAACTGGTGTGTTGTGGGGGTCCCTCTGGTTTTCAGATTCCACATGTGCTCCTCTGAGTTTGCATCAAATTGCTGTCTGATTGGCTCGTGACTTTTTGGTCTTCCATCTTTTTTTGGCATTTCAAAATGTGTCCTTTTTGTTTGCAAACTGTCTCCATCTGCTCCAGTGTCTGTATAAAGAAAACTCTCTTTATGTGTCCTCAAACATATTGCTCTCTGGCTAGGCTGTTTTTCCAATTCCCCAGAAAGGCTGGTAGGTTTCTTCAAAACGGTATCAGCGCAAATCTTCTTTAATATCTTGTCATTCAAATGCTTAATCTTTCCGCCTCCATTGCAGCTTTCATCTTTCATTTGATGATGAGGAACGAGAGCATCTCCTCTCTCTGCCTTATCATGTCTCATTTCAGCCTCAACATCTGAATGTAGGCAGAGAGCCTCCCGGTTGACTTCATCAGGTTTTTCAGGGTCTTTGCTCACTTTGAAGAGAAAAAGGGAGGTTAACAATAAAAATATTTTAAACAAAGAAAAACCATCAGAAATGTTGGGACTTACAACTTTCATCCTCTTAGCCTTAAGACCAAAGCCAACTAATTGAGAAGTGAATGCTGTACATTTTCAAACTTACCTTTCCTGTACATGAGGAGGTAAACTGTATAAGACCTTAAAGGCTTGTCTCCAGCCCCAAACAGTGGTTGTTTGACCTGCAGAATAGAAAACATTATCACGGTGAATGGTAAACTTCATGTTGTTAAAGTGCATGAGGATTTGTGAAACTGGCCTGCTAATAGATAATATTTGCCTCCTTACCCTGTTAACAATGTCGTCATTGAAGTGATACCACACGTGAGTTTCAAAAGATTTGATATGTGCAGTATAATGGCCTCCAGTTAGATTACCAAAGTGGTTAACTATAGCGTAGAGGTCGTATTTGCAACTCTGAAGAGAAGGAAGCACAACAAAGTCACCAAATTTAAAAAGGTTCAAACACGTTGGCAAAAATATGAGTATATATACTGTAGAAACACACCTTTATGTGTAAAGTTTGGGGGACGTCCACGTTGCAGTGAAGCTTGACGTAACACCTGCGCTTGTAGTCAAAGCTGAATCTTTTCAGCAGGAGGGTCAGAATCTCTGGATTGTGTGTTATCTCACATCCCTAGAACACATTGTGAAAACAAGTGCATCGACTAAGGACAGTGGCAAAGTCGCCCATCATACCTGAGGCTTCAGAAGATCTAAATCAAGGTTCAGACATTAGCTGGAACACTGTTCATAGCTTTATAGGTGCAGTTGAAATGAATGGAAATATATTAGACTTTACAGGGTTATATATTTATTGGATTTAGATCATCTCTGAACATTGTCATCTACAGTAGACTTATGAGAAGCGATATACAAGTTTTAATGCAAGACTATAAAAAGGAACTTCATTTAAATGAACACTCACCAAGTCTGCATCTCGCTTTTTATTGCACCGGTTGCAGAACATCTTGTTGTCCCCGCAGACTTTTTCTCCCTTGAAGAATGCTTTTAACCCTTCCTCCTGTAAACATAGTATATTTTTTATCACCCTGCATGTTTCTTTTCTTATGTATTTTTGAAAAACACACATCTTCTTGTTAAAGGAATGCAGAGTACCACGCTGTAGGTTTGAGGGAGCAAATCTTCCACTGCAAGTGGCAGAAACCAAAAAGAGCTCCTGGAATCGTTCCTCTCTTTGCACCTGAGGCATTCGGTCTTGTAATTCAGCTCTCCCTTGAATATCTAGACATAACGATACAGCACAGGGTCAATACGTCCGTTCAGACTGGTAATTAAAGAGTCTGATAAAGAACTGTTTTTTTAGTATCAAATACTCTCCTCTCAAACCACTCAACCAATACACTCAAACAAAACAATTGATTAGGGCTGCACAATATGAAGAAAATATACAATAACGTTGTTTAATATCACGATATTACTGCAGCTATCTACTGATATTCTCTTTAAACTAACATAAAAATCTCTAGGTGTCTTTTGCTATATGTTGCAGCTTTTTGTGATGTGTTTATTGCACCAATTGATTGATGATGATAAAAATATGATATATTGTGCAGCCCTACAATTAATGATGAAGATAACAAGCAGATTAATCCATAATGAAAATAATAATTAGTTGCAGCCTTTTATGAAATTGTTGAAAAAAAACAGCTGCACTAAACGAAGAGTAAAATGCTGCTATAACATTAATAGAAGACTATTAATGTTCTAATGACACACTTTATAAAGCATATATCATTAGATGTACAAATCTCATGCTTTCCGTATACCTTGGCTGACTCCGGACTGGTCCAACACAGGATCCTCTCAAAATACTCTGCAGCATCACGTTGCTCATATACTGAAAGAAGGAGTGAGGACAAAAATGTCATTATAACATACACTCACCTAAAGGATTATTAGGAACACCTGTTCAATTTCTCATTAATGCAATTATCTAATTAATCAATCACATGACAGTTGCTTCAATGCATTTAGGGGTGTGGTCCTGGTCAAGACAATCTCCTGAACTCCAAACTGAATGTCAGAATGTGAAAGAAAGGTGATTTAAGCAATTTTGAGAGTGGCATGGTTGTTGGTGCCAGATAGGCCGGTCTGAGTATTTCACAATCTGCTCAGTTACTGGGATTTTCACGCACAACCATTTCTAGGGTTTACAAAGAATGGTGTGAAAAGGGAAAAACATCCAGTATGTTGCAGTCCTGTGGGCGAAAATGCCTTGTTGATGCTAGAGGTCAGAGGAGAATGAGCCGACTTACATTTGAAAGAGCAACTTTGACTGAAATAACCACTCGTTACAACCGAGGTATGCAGCAGAGCATTTGTGAAGCCACAACACGCACAATCTTGAGGCGGATGGGCTACAACAGCAGAAGACCCCACCGGGTACCACTCATCTCCACTACAAATAGGAAAAATAGGATACAATTTGCAAGAGCTCACCAAAATTGGACAGTTGAAGACTGGAAAAATGTTGCCTGGTCTGATAAGTCTCGATTTCTGTTGAGACATTCAGATGGTAGAGTGAGAATTTGGCGTAAACCGAATGAGAACATGGATCCATCATGCCTTGTTACCACTGTGCAGGCTGGTGGTGGTGTAATGGCGTGGGGGATGTTTTCTTGGCACACTTTAGGCCCCATAGTGCCAATTGGGCATCGTTTAAATGCCACGGCCTACCTGAGCATTGTTTCTGACCATGTCCATCCCTTTATGGCCACCATGTACCCATCCTCTGATGGCTACTTCCAGCAGGATAATGCACCATGTCACAAAGCTCCAATCATTTCAAATTGGTTTCTTGAACATGACAATGAGTTCACTGTACTGAAATGGCCTCCACAGTCACCAGATCTCAACCCAACAGAGCATCTTTGGGATGTGGTGGAACGGGAGCTTCGTGCCCTGGATGTGCATTCCACAAATCTCCATCAACTGCAAGATGCTATCCTATCAATATGGGCCAACATTTCTAAAGAATGCTTTCAGCACCTTGTTGAATCAATGCCACGTAGAATTAAGGCAGTTTCTTTAGGCGAAAGGGGGTCAAACACAGTATTAGTTTGGTGTTCCTAATAATCCTTTAGGTGAGTGTATATTCAGCCTCTCTGCAGGATATCAACACACAACCTACAACTACAGCAGCAGTGTGATGTCTCAAATCTAAGCTTACCGTTGGTGATCCCCAGTTTGTTTAGGACGTTATGCGTTTTGGCCATACTTCTCTGGAGAACAGCAAAAAGTATTTTCAGCTGTGTGTCAATGGTTGTTGAATCTTTACTGCAGCATCTGTGGCACAGTGAGCAGAATATATGCCTTTACTAAACTTTGCACATTTGATTTCCTATCTTAAATTGCTCATATTATGCTCATTTTCATTCATCTGTTAATTTGTGTTATACTGCACACTGCTGCAGTTCCTCTTTTCACCCTGTGTGTTGAGCTCCCAGTTTTAGCTACTGAGTGAGGCATCCCACTTCTATTCCATCTTTGTTGAGAGTTGCACATGCACAGTACCTAGGTAAGGACTACTAGCCAGTCAGAAGCAGATTGTGAGAGTGTGCCATGCTAGCAGCTAGGCGAGCATTATAACGTGAGTTACAAAGTGACGCACATTCTTCACGAAAGTAAAGGCTGGACAACAACAGAGCTGTTTGGAGCAGTTTGTGAACAGAGTTTTCTCTGGGAGATGGTAAGTCCCTTTGGGGTGGACTTTGGGCTTTTTCACTTTGTAAACCTGTAAGATACATAAAAAAGATATATAACACAATAAAGGAAAGGGGAAAAGCCAAAAAGCATAATATGAGCACTTTAAGAGTTTTTCTCCAATGAATCTGTCTTAAAGGAATAGCTTGAAGTGTGCTCGGGAAATATGCTACACTAAATTGTTTTCCACTGCTACCA
Organism: Etheostoma spectabile; assembly: GCF_008692095.1. NCBI lineage: Eukaryota > Metazoa > Chordata > Actinopteri > Perciformes > Percidae > Etheostoma > Etheostoma spectabile. The sequence continues at coordinate 19,185,983 of NC_045751.1, forward strand.
GTCTTTATACTAAGCTAAGAAGCTGCTGGCTTCATGTTTACCGTACAAACATGAGAGTGATAACGATCTTTTCATGTAACTCTCAGCGAGAAAGCATTCCAAAGTGTAAAACTATTCCTTTAATATACTGAAAAGAGCTTAAGAAACCCCTTTGTCCGTTTTCATTTGAGCTGACATGTCTAAAAATAAAAAGACAACCATTATAAAGATGGAGTTACCAACCGTTTCACAGCCTCCCGGAAGTCCTCGGTCATGAAAAGCACCTGAAGCACGCTGTTCAAATAGCATGTCAGACCTGGACTGTTCAGGCCATGGTAATCTAAAGACATAACAGACATATTATCGTAAAAGTCAGAAACACTTGAAGCAGCATTCTGCAGTAGTCTCACTTCATGTCACGTACCTGAGATGGTGAAGCTGTCTAGTTTCTCTCTGAACATTTCCACTAGGTCATGATTCATATTGATATCTTTCAAATAAAAGTGTTGACATTTTTAGACGTTTGATGGTTTTTTTCAGATGTATGGATTCTGCCTGTTGGAGCAGATAGATAGTACAGAAGACGTTAAGAGACAGCAGGCAGAGACAAACGTTAAGGCTGCCATTTGGTATTTCTATATACACACACTGCTTGACCATGACCTCCAAAACATGCTGCACCAGTGCAAAGAAAACCGTGACAAGATCCTTCAATGTGTCAGTTCTTTTGTTAAGTTGCTATTTATTTTGTGACTCGCATATATTACAAGTAGACAGGTAGAACATGCAATCATAATCAACAAAAGAACAACAATGAATGTTAAAAACAGCCAGAGGACAGGACTTACACATACTTTGATACTGTTTTGTTAGCTAAGCTGATAATGAAGGGTCATTTTATTATAAAAATATACTTCTAATGTAGAAAGTTTATAAATGTAAAAATAATAGGAATGTTGTGATAGCACCAGTACTGGTGCTATTTGAGGTACTTATACAATAATATTTTTATTTTTTGCCACTTCCACTCTATTCCATTTTACTGGTAAAATATTGCACTTGCACTTCATTTATATGACAGCTGTAATTACTGTTTGCTTGTCAGATTCAGATTTTAAATGTGCAGTAGTATATAAATGTTACATTAGCTCCACATCAACTAGATAGAACAGTAAACAAGCTTCTTACACATCGATGCACCAGTGATGATAATAATTCAACAATACATCAATCAGGGGCCAATTTGCTCCATAGCAAGTAGCCTAATTTTGCTTTTCATACTTTAAGTATCTCTATTATAAGATGATCTGTGTGTGTTGTAAAGCACTTTGGATCATCTGTGTTTTGTGTAAAGTGTTATATAACATATAGTCGAGTTGAGTTTGTACTTCTTCTTTAAATTAGAAATACAGGACTTTTACTTGTCATGGAGTATTTTTAAACTATGGTATTGCTACTTTCACTTCAGGTAAATATCTCAATACTTTTTTCACCACAGCTTAAAACTTAATAACTCCAATATATATTAGCACAACATTGAAAAAAATTAGTATTAGCTTAGTTCAGTAAACACTAGAAGTAGGCAATGAACGCAGCTGTTGTGTTTGGGTGTTATGGAAACCCATGCAGCCTCTCAATCCCCCACTACCCCGCGCCTCCAAAACACATTTTAAAAATGACCAAAATAACCTACAATAAAACAAGAAGAAAAATAAAAACACTATGAAGTTGGAGCCACACCTACACTCTATCTAACTCATCAGGTCCGGTTACACACGGTGAATGTTTGTTATATGGGAGGGAAAAACACGAGAATACTCACCTCATCTGATTACCCGATGCACTCCCGCAATCTTCTTTCACTTTCGATAAAAGCAGTTGAAGGAGGAAGACAGAGAGAGGAAGACAGAGAGAGGAAGACGGAGAGAGGAACGCATAAAGCCCGAGACACGCAGCTGAAATTAAAAAATAGACCCCGAGTGTTGAATTTGATGTAAAACATCCTCTAGAGCTGCCTAATTCCAGCTGTGGTGGTTGTGTTTCCGGTTGAGCACAATAATAAAAGGAAGTCCTAAAAATCACCTGGAGACAAACTGTGATTCCAAGGTAAGACATAACTTCCTTCCTTATTAACTTATATATACACTGTTAAAATGAGCCCGTTTAAAGACTGGTGTTTTCATTCACTTAATTGGTTTCTTCTCCTAAATAAAAATGAGATATTTGATTGTGTCTTTTCCTTGAGTGTTGGTCAAACTCTTCATTATTTCTTTAATAGGTTAGAAATGGGCCTAGGTGTGCAAAATAACTTTTTAGTAGCAGTTACTTAGGTAAATAGAAGTAGCCTAAAGTAAATTGTTAACTCAAGGTGTTATTTAGAACAGTGTTTTTTTCTGTTTTCAGCTGCTTATGTTTACTAGAGGCCTCTAGTAAACATAATAAGCAGCTGGAAATTCCCTGAGTGACTCAGTGATTTTTGTCTTTACATTGGCTCAGTCACGCTGATGGATTATTATTATGTCTTGTCAACAGTAGGATATTTCTCCAAGGCTATCTTTAGTTTAAGGTTTTCAACCTATTAATAACAGGTTAACTCAGTCAAATCTGAAGGTATGCAGCCTGTTACACAGTTACCTAAACTTCTTCTGAATGTATTTCTCTTAGATACATCGCCAATAAATGTCTAAAATCTGTTTAGAAATCCTAACAAAAGGCTCCGTAAATGGGTATATCTGCAGAACAATCACAAGTTTTATTTTCGGTTTTAAAGTATTCCAGTGATGATGGCTGTCACTCATGAGTAGACATTACAAACAGGAATTGCTCATATCTAAGTCGCCATAAATAAGAAATATAAGATTAAAACGGAAATCACGTGTAGCCCACAGCTACCACTGACTTCTTACTTATTGTTTTCATCTGTCAAAGTCCCCAAATTATAGAAACTGTAGTTCCAAAATGTAAAGCATGATTATGCCTCAAATTGAATACAAAGAACAATATTATTACAAAATCCATTAATATAAACTTTTCATGTTACACTATATTTTTAGCAATGTTAGGGTTCAGAATCTCCCATCCATAGATATAAATTATATTTATATTTATGAAAACCCATGTTTCAGATAGTAGCTCAATGATGGTCATGATAATACGTCTGTTATCTGGGATAAAGTGTAAGTTTATATCACAATTGTTAAAAATCATAGTGCCAAACTTTTTTCTACCAATAGGATAATCAAAATGAGCATTCAGGGACAGGAACAGGTGGAGAAGAAGTACAACCCTCTAGATAGCACCCTGAAGTTTGTCAAGAGGAGGAACGACTTGGATCCATTGTGTGATGATGATGACTGTCTCAAAGCAGAGATGTCCTGCGGCCACGCTGTCACTCCGGACTCTCTCACAAGTTGGTGTAGCAGCCATCTGAAAGAGGTATCTCATATAATTAAAACGCAAATTCTTTGTAGGCCTATGTATAATGCAATATAAAGCCTAAAGCCCACCAGTATTGGGAGCCCTGTGGTTTTGTTCATATTTCTTCATTTTTTCTTATTCTTCTTATTCTTTTATTTTTATCATTGGTATACCTGTCATCCCTTCTTTTTTTTGCAGAAACCCAGCAGTGAATCTTTCTGTTATGTAACCTAAACGGCCTCTCCTCTTTCTTGTTTAAGGGTAATTACAAATTCAGATGCCCTGCAGTGGTGGAAGGGACCACACAGTGTAATAAACTGTGGTCGTACCAGGAGGTGCGCAGACTGGCTGACTTGTCTGTCGAGGAAATGGAGCACTTTGAAGAGACCATGGCTCGCCTGGCTGCTGCAGAATACTGTGAAATTCAGTCAGTAAGTGGTCCAGTGTTTTTTTTGTCGTTTTGCTAAATATTTTTTATTCAGATATTTCAAACAAAGTGCACTGATTTTCAAATATTGTGTCTACTTTTCTGTCCAATATTTCCCTGTACTGTTTTCTACATACAGTGCCCAAAGTGCAAAACGAGCGTGGAGAGGAAGGACTTGTCCAACCTGTGTGTGCGGTGCCCCATATGCACAGCTGATCAGAAGAAGACCTACCAGTTCTGCTGGCAGTGTCAGAGGCAGTGGAAAGGTCCAGGACCTCGCTCTGACCGCTGTGACAACGACGGCTGCATCAACCACGACCTCGAGCTCCTCAAGAACTGCAAGACCACCGCCCTCCCTCAGGTGAAGGGGGTCGACGCATGTCCCTCCATCCGGGCCTGTCCCACCTGTGGTCAGAGAGCGGAACATAACAGAACGGGCTGTAAGAATATAATCTGTCCTCGCTGTCAGGTCGAGTTCTGCTTCGTGTGTCTGAAACTCACTCCTAAGTGCCTGAAGACGAGCTCTTACTTCTTACCCTGCAGTGATGGTGTGGCTCCCAGACAAACCTCCATACCTGTGTGGCGCAGAAAATAAGAGTCTGCACACATTCACTAGCCTACTCATAATGTAGCTTACTGCCTTCTTTTGTCACACTGTACTGTTTCTCTTTGATTTTAATTTTCTATTTTAGGATTCTTTGAAACACTCTGCTTATTTGTTCATTACATAGTGAGCATTAAAATATCTGATGCATATTCTCATAATGTTGTATAATGCATTGCTTGTAATGTTGCCACTGAAGGACTGGTCATAGTACATCATTAATTACTGCATCACTTAATAAAGTTTCTCTTTACATTAATGCAGAATGTCAATTTAATGTCTAACAAGCACACGTATGTGAATACATTAATTGTATGGACAGGGTTAAACAGCAAAATACTAACGTGTTATTTACATGCAACATAATAACATAATTCAAAATATAAAATATTTTACGTATAGAAAAACAAAGAGTGTAGCTGAAAATTCAGTTGAGTTTTTGCAGATGTCCTAGGTTCAGAAGTTTGACACCTTTATTAGGAAACCTGTATTGAGCTAAAGACAGTCTTTTTTATTTGTTGATCCTCTTGAACTCCCCCCTTGGCCCGTACACAAAGATCAAAAATATTTTCACTTTCATCCTTTAAAAATGAAAGAAACATACGCCAGCCACTCCTTTGTCAACTTTTGCTTTAATATGAAACCAATGAAAAATTCCAAATCTCAAATAGATATTTTACAAATTGTCAAACTGTGTATTCTTACACTATATTTTTGGCAATGTTAGGGTTCAGAATGTCCCATCAATGGATACAAATTATATTTATGGTCCCATTCACCTGGTTCTTACATGAAAACCCATGTCTGAGATAGTAGCTCAATGATGGTCATGATATTAAGTCTGTTATCTGGGATAAAGTGTAAATTATATCACATTTGTTAGAAACCATAGTGCCAAACCTTTTTCTACCTATAGGATAATAAAAATGAGCATTCAGGGACAGGAACAGGTGGAGAAGAAGTACAACCCTCCAGATAGCACCCTGACGTTTGTCAAGAGGAGAAACAACTTGGATCCCATGTGTGATGATGATGACTATCTCAAAGCAGAGATGTGGAGGCGGCGGAGGGGGTCACCGACTGCCCCCTCTGTCCGAGCCTGTCCAACCCTGTCCTACATGCGGCATGAAGGTGGAACACAGCCGACAAAACAACTGTCACGTGGAGTTCTATTTTGTCTGCCTGAAACTAAAGCGGGAATGTTGTAAGACCAGTTCATCACTCAAAATCTGTCCTAGTTGTGTACTCTTTTCCTGTGGCAGAGGAAGTAAAATAAATGGATCTGTTGATACTAAATAAATAATTCAGTAATATATGTTTATATGTTAATATCATATTACCCTGTAAACTGTGTTGTTAATAAATTATTGGACTAATGTAATGCTACGACTCCAATCAACCAGGAACATATTTTTTTAAATTGTGGCCCTACTCTGTCACCTTCTGGCTGACTTTGAAATTGTACATGAAAAGGAGGTATGATGTTTTGAACTGTAAAGTGTGAATCTCAATTCATTAATCAAGGACATGTGTTGGGCTACTGATACTGTTACTCATAAGAAGGTCTATATCAACAAAGTGAAAAAAGCTTTTTACAAAAGTTCATTTAGATACCAGACACTATTTAGAAACCTTATTATTACTCTTAAAATATTTTTGACATTTACAACATTTACAAAGTTGTTACTATTACACCCCATCAAATTATTAGCAATTACAGTTTTCCTTTCAGCTAATTGCAATTACATTTAGCTGGTAAAATGTAGAAAATACAACATAAAAAATACAGCTAAAAACTTATTTTTAAAATAAGTGTTGGTTTATTTTTAGATTATATCAAGTTTTAGATGGTTTATACTTAGTTTACATTTGATAATTGATTGTCCACTGCAAACAATGTTCATGATAAATTCTAAATAAAATCTACCGTTATTTTGTATGATTTATTTCTCTTTCACATTAAAATGATCATTTAGCCTGAAAAAAAAACAAGCCATAAAAATCCAAGTTTACACTCAACATTTTAAAAGGTAGTGTTTGCTACAGATCAGTGTGATCCTCTGGGGCAGTGTGGATCCTGACCTTGCAGGAACAACATTTCCTGAAAGACAGCAGGGCTGCAGCCAGGAGACACACAGCAGCAGAGACGCCGAGCGCCGGGACTACAGGGAGCTCTGCAGGGAGTCTGAGGGGCGACCAGCTCCCGGTCTGGACTGCAGTTAAAGTCTCACACGGATCACTGACCAAAAGGCAATAAAGTAAGGTTAGTATGAGCTACAGGTTACTAAAAATCAAAAGGGTTGCATGTTTAAAGTGGTACTTACCTTGAAATAGAAACAGGAAATGTAGTGAGAACGTCTGATGGGGGGGCAATGTCAGCGTACACACATAACCTCCTGTCAGGGCAGTGAACTAAACCCTGGTATCCTTTTATCTGACCATTAAAAATGGCAGACAGACAGAATACATAATATGATTCAAATTCCAATGAGAACTGGGTATCAGTTTGATGCTGCATGTAGCAAACATCAATATATCATTGTCACATCAGTTGTTGTAAATTATTAAAGAGCTTGCTTTTAAAGGACATTGAATCTTCTCGATCTAAAAGGTATTATTTCAGTCATCAAACCACATTGTAGTAGTTGGTACTTTACTCCCTGTGTGAGTATTCATTGTTTTATTCTTTTACTGATTGATACTGCAGTTACATAAGTTGCTGAGTCATGTTACCTGAATGTTGTCCCCTGCTGGACAGTCCATCCATTCAGAGCCAGACACCTGGATTTGGTACCGGTTCAGGCCAGTACACCTGTGTCTGTAACAACGTCCCTCCACAGAGCTGCTGAGCTCCGTCTGGTTCTAAAAGAAAGACAAGTGGAGAAAAAAGAACTTAATCTTAACTAAAAGGAAAAACACAGGCGGCATTATTCAAATAGTACATGCAAACACAAACTCACCTGTCTGGTCAGGTTGGAGAAGAAGCAACGGCTGTGAACACCAAAGATCTCCCCGCTCCAGTCTTCATCTCCGCCATTTTTCTCTATCCAACATTCACTCTGAAGAACAAAAGAAGAAAAAAGTAAAAATGTGAAAATTTGGTGTAATGTGCAATGCCAACAAGGTGTCACATACTACAATGGAAGGCACAATAAATAGAATTTACTCCATATTCCTGCTTCACAGAACTGGACAATTTATTCTCTAAGCTGAAGGATGTATAGTTTGGTGAACTATACATCCAACATGATTTTAAGGGAAATCACATAAGAGGTAATAAAACTTACTCCATTCTTGAGTGGTTTGTACACTCGACATCCCTCCAGGTATTGATCAGTCTGGCACTCCCCCTTGTGGAGGTGAAGATAATGACACCCAAATCCACTGAGAAGAGAGAATACTGCAAACATTAGTGCTGGAAATGTAGGATGAAGACAAAAAGTGACACACATTTAATCTTAAGAGACATATGTTGTTGTGTAGAATGTGTTATAAATCTACCTGCCGGTGCAGAAAAAATATGAAGACGTGTTTCGACAGGTTGACAGGGAACCAAACGTAGCTCCTCCACCTATTAAAAAAACATATTAAACTTCTCTTATGAGGCGGATTGAATTAATTTACAACTATAGCTGGTGCATGTCTACTTTCTTGTAATTGCTTTGTTCTTTTATGAAAATGACCATGCAGATTTTACATGTATTTATTAGGAGGTTAACGATATTTTAAAAAACAAAAAAAAGAAAAACCAGCAGAAATGTTGAGACTTACAACTTTCATCATTTTAGCCTTAAGACCAATGCCAACAAATTGAGAAGTGAATGCTGTACATTTTCTAAACTTACCCTTCCTGTACATGAGGAGGTAAGCTGTATAAGACCTTAAAGGCTTGTCTCCAGCCCCAAACAGTTGCAGAATAGAAAATAATATCACAGTGAATGTTAAACTTCATGTTGTTAAACTGCATGAGGATTTGTGAAACTGGATTTGTGAAATATAAGTATAAATGCTGTAGAAACACACCTTTATGTGTAAAGTTTGGGGAACGTCCACGTTGCAGTGAAGCTTGACGTAACACCTGCGCTTGTAGTCAAAGCTGAATCTTTTCAGCAGGAGGGTCAGAATCTCTGGATTGTGTGTTATCTCACATCCCTAGAACACATTGTGAAAACAACGGCATCGACTAAGGACAGTGGCAAAGTCGCCCATCATACCTGAGGCTTCAGAAGATCTAAATCAGGATTAAGACATTAGCTGGAACACTGTTCATAGCTTTATAGGTGCAGTGGGAATTAATGGAAATATATTAGACGTTACAGGGTTATATATTTCTTGGATTTAGATCATCTTTGTATATACATTGTCATCTACAGCAGACTTATGAGAAGCGATATATAAGTTTTAATGCAAGATTATAAAAAGGAACTTAATTTAAATGAACACTCACCCAGTCTGCATCTCGCTTTTTATTGCACTGGTTGTAAAACATTAAAAGAGTCTGATAAAGGGCTGTAAGTATCAAATATTCTCCTCTCAAACAAAACAATTAATTAGGGCTGCACAATGAGGAAAATATGCGATAATGTTGTACAATATTACTTTAGTTATTAGTGCATACAGTGGTGTGAAAAAGTCTTTACCCCCTTCCTCATTTCCTGTTCCTTTGCATGTTTGTCACACTTAAGTGTTTCGGAACATCAAACCAATTTAAACAATAGTCAAGGACAACACAAAATGCAATTTGTAAATGAAGGTGTTTATTATTAAAAGGTGAAAAAAAATCCAAACCATCATGGCCCTGTGTGAAAAAGTGATTGCCCCCTAAACCTAATAAATGGTTGGGCCACCCTTAGCAGCAACAACTGCAACCAAGCGTTTGCGATAACGTGCAATGAGGCTTTTACAGCGTCCTGGAGGAATTTTGGCCCACTCATCTTCGCAGAATTGTCCTAATTCAGTTACATTAGAGGGTTTGCGAGCATGAACTGCCTTTTTAAGGTCATACCACAACATCTCAATAGGATTCAGGTCAGGACTTTGGCTAGACCCCTCCAAAGTCTTCATTTTGTTTTTCCTTCAGCCATTCGGTGGTGGACTTACTGGTGTGTTTAGGATCATTGTCCTGCTGCAGAAGCCAAGTTCGTTTCAGCTTGAGTACACAAACAGATGGTCGGACATTCTCCTTCAGGATCTCTTGGTAGACAGCAGAATTCATAGTTCCTTTTATCACGGCAAGTCTTCCAGGTCTTCCAAGCCCCAGACCATCACACTACCACCACCATATTTTACTGTTGGTATAATGTTCTTTTTATGAAATGCAGTGTTCCTTCTACGCCAGATATACTTGGACACACACCTTCCAAAGAGTTCCACTTTTGTCTCATCGGTCCACAGAATGTTGTCCCAAAAGTCTTGGGATCATCAAGATGTGTTGTGGAGAAATTGAGACGAGCTTTGATGTTCTTTTGCTCAGCAGTGGTTTTCCTTGGAACTCTGCCATGCAGGCCATTTTTGCCCAGTCTTTTCCTGATGGTGGAGGCATGAACGCTGACCTTAACTGAGGCAAGTGAGGCCTGCAGTTCTTTGGACGTTGTTGTGGGGTCTTTTGTGACCTCTTGGATGAGTCGTCGCTGCGCTCTTGGGGTAATTTTGGGCGGCCGGCCACTCCTGGGAAGGTTCACCACTGTTCCATGTCTTCGCCATTTGTGGATAATGGCTCTCACTGTGGTTCGCTGGATTCCCAAAGCTTTGGAAATGGCTTTATAACCCTTTCCAGACTGATAGATCTCAATTACTTTCTTTCTCAATTGTTCCTGAATTTCTTTGGGTCTCGGCATGATGTGTAGCTTTTAAGGATCTTCTGGTGGACCTTACTGTGTCAAGCAGCTCCTATTTAAGTGATGCCTTGATTGTGAACAGGTGTGGCAATAATCAGGCCTGGGTGTGGCTAGAGAAATTGAACTCAGGTGTGGACAACCACAGTTATAGTATGTTTTCACAAGGGAGGCAATCACTTTTTCACACAGGGCCATGATGGTTTGGATTTTTTTTCACCTTTAATAATAATAAACACCTTCATTTACAAATTGCATTTTGTGTTTACTTGTGTTGTCCTTGACTATTGTTTAAATTGGTTTGATGTTCCGAAACACTTAAGTGTGACAAACATGCAAAGGAACAGGAAATGAGGAAGGGGGCAAACACTTTTTCACACCACTGTATATCTGCTGATATTCTCTTTAACATAAAAAATCTCTAGGTGTCTTTTGCTATATGTTGCAGCTTTTTGTAATTATAAGGAGCAACAAAAGGAAATCCTAAAAAGTGTCAGTTTTGGGACATTTCAAGCTGCACAAACATTTATTCATTCACATGATCCTGCCTCTTCAAATACCCTGGAGAACTGATGGTTGAATATAAATCCTTCACTAACAGTCAACATTTCCAGGACCACAATGGACTTTGAAGTATTTTAAATGGTTTCCTAAAGACAAAGTAGCTGTGTATTTAAACTACAAAGTTCTTTTGTTGAAAATTATCTTTTGCTTTCTTTTAATCTAAAAACATTCAACAGCATTACCTTTACTTTTTTTCATCTCTACTAAACTAAACTAAAACAAATACAAATACTGATGTTGTGAATTGAGTGAGTTGATGGCTTTTTAGGTGTTTGAACAGTTATATTATTGGGATTATGGTCCTTCTGGCTGTATTTTACAGTACTGGGTACTGTTCGGATTTGTGCAAAGTTTGCTGTGATTAAACTGGGCCCTATAGTGATGACTATTTGTAAGGTTAAGTGAAGTACTTCCACTTTTGTTACTGGGTAAAAAAAACAAATGATGAAACAGTTACCAAAAGGTGATGGTAGTAATTCAGGGAAAGAATATAAATATATACATTCACCAATAACCTCCTCATTAGTTGCACAACCTAACCAAAGCGCATATTCTTTCCAGTTCTCTACAAGCCAGAAAGGGGGGGGGGGGACTGCCAGCATCTGTCACATCTGCATTGGGTGGAATGATCAACAATTATGTGAAAAAAACATGTTTGACCCGTCTGTCTGCATGTTACGACAGGCTGGTGGGCAACATATGGAGTGCGGACCCAAAAAAGGCCATGGTCACAAAGGGCTTGGTCAAGCCAGAGGAGGCCCCAGTCAAGGCGGGTACCGTGGACAAAATGATGAGCCCTACAACCCAGGCCAGTGTTGGTTCTGCAAGGACTTTGGACACTGGGTATGTGACTGCCCGAAGAAAGAGCAAAAACACCACAGACGGAGAACAACACTTGTCCCTCTGATTGACTGAGTCCAAAACCTGATGAGAAAGGTATTGCAACCACACACACACTTGCTTTATGCAATGAAGAAATGCTTGGCAATCATACACTGTTTTTCTTTGCTATTAGGAACAAATGATAAAGTTCTGAAAAGAAATCTGACAAGTTTAACCAACTTACAGTATGTTATCTTCTGAAGCCTACAAGAAACTGCCTATTAATGAGTGTAAAGTTAACATGCTTCCACTCACCTTTTTAGGTGACTCTGGTGCTACAAACTCGATTATTTAGAGCTAAAGATTTGGCACCAAAGCTTAGTGGTCGTGTTTTTGGTCTGTTCTGCTCTAGTGTTACATGGTAAACTGAGGACAGCTTAGTTCATAGCAAGGGTCTGATTGTCTGATTCATGTCCACTTAATTTGCTTTGATGTGATTTAATAGGCACTTTTAACATTGTTTTAACCTCAACACCTGATGGATTGAGAATGTATCTTAATGATGCATCTGACATAACCACATTTGTTAATTACAGTGTGGTTAAAATGTCCGCACTTAGGCGGCGTCTGTAATCTGCCCTGCCTCTGACTGCGTAAAACCAGACAACCTGCATTACACAGCTCATGTTACTACAGGGCCTGATGAAGAATGCTCAAAACGTTTTTTCACAGACATAAAAGAACTGAAATAAATGACCTCACATCTGATTTGGACTGATACTGTGTTGTAGCTGCATGCTTGACTTACAACCAGTATTGGCTTTTTTCAAGTGCCCAACTCATTGTGTGTGTTTTTCTCCCTCTCTCAAGGCTGCATCTGTTTTTTCTTCCTCGAAGAGAAACATTTTATATTGATACAGTGCTGTGTTCCTGTAAAATTAACAGAATAGCAGTTGTTTTGTCAGTTTAGTGTTAACTATTAGGACTTCTACTTGAGACTGTCCCAAAAATGTCTGTGCACATCCCTGATGTCTCTGTAAAACTTCTTACTGCAGAAGGCTATGAAACTGCTTTTTTCCCTCTGCAAAACTTGATTCTGTCACTCTGGGTTCACGGTGACGTCTCTGTCCAGTAGCTGCCGCTGAGGAAGCATTACATATGTCCAGAAACACTGTAGGTGACTCAGACGTCGCCCTCCCTGTTTCACATTCTGTATCACACAATTCGTGGGAACAGAATGAAAAACTAATTTGTCTGTGGCCAGGTACCTTAGATATTACTACTAAAACGTTTTAGCTGTCGATTAATTACTAACATTATCTCAAAAGGTTTTTAAAATGATTCCCATCTTCTTTTATTGTTTGTAATTTTGAGACGCTGCTATCGTAGATGAATTGAAACAGAAAATTAATTGAAAGTTCAAAATTAAGATAAAGATTAAAAATGTAAAAAGGTCCTTAATGTAGGGGGAGAGCAGTTAAACAGTGGTGTTTAAAACAGTGAGTAGGCTACAACCGTTTGTAGAAACGTTTATTTCATGGATTTCACAAATGTCAGTATGACATGTTACGCCGTCAACCGTTTAAATCTGAGCATGTGTGACTCAAACCTGCACTCTTACTTACTCTTGACTTACATTGGAGTGACACCAGTGACAGCCTTTGTTGTGTTTGATTGCTAACTTGTAGCCAGCAGTGAACAAACTTTGTTAAGTAGGTCCATTTATACTGTATTGACATTACAGAAGTCTCTTGTTAGCATCTTGTATGCTGTTTCGGTTTTTGTTTCCTGCTTCTTTTTCTGCATTTGTGGTTTTCTGTTATTCTCAGTGTTTCCTCCCTGGTTGTTCCTGTCTTGTGTTTTCCCTTGAGTGTACACACATGAACACGTAGGCAACGATAATCTCACGAGAGCAAGGTGGCCGCAGTTCTGAGACGCAGGCAGCGCAGTTGCTTTTCACCGACTGTAAAACCCAGGTGGACCTCGAGAATGCTGGGAAATGCCGGCCTCTCGTCTGATTTAACATCTGATTGGTTCCCAATTAACTCAACATGATGATGTTTTGTATAAACTTTTCATTGATTTTGATTGATTTTAATTGCTATTTGTCTGATTTAATGGCTTATTCTGTAAAGAACACCAACAGATCGCATGTAGATTATTTTGAGAGCTGCTCTGTCATAATTAAAACAACTAGAGACTGTGTACAAGCTGATATATGGGTCTGATTTTGTTTCTGACATTTTATTAAATCGGAATTGCACCACAGTGTTTCTGTCCCTTCCTGTTCAGCCTGAAGGCTGCTGGAATCGTCTGGAAACTGTCCGGCTTTACAGCAGCTTTTTGTCCCCGCCCCTGCTGCTGCCTGCTCTCGTCCACTTTACAGGCGAGGCGCAGTTCATCTCGAACGAGCCTATTATTATCCAAAACTCCGCAAAGACTTCAGGTGACCTCAGATGCCAAACTTGACTAGGTGGCGCTATAGCAGAAAAAAACATGTTTGGCTCCCAAACTGTACATTGGAAATAAAAAAAAAACATATATCCACACGTTCCCTGGATCCAATTGAATCTCGTGATATAGACCACAACCATTTCTATTCGTGAAAAATCGTGATTTAGCGAAAACCAACTTTTTTGAACTCCTCCTATACCATGCGATTAATCTGCACGAAACCTGGCTGATAGCCTCTTCAGACCGACCTGACAAAAACTTGTAAAAATATTTTTTATAGAATAAAAATTCTGCATATTTTGCACAAACAAATTTGTGTAGCTAACTATGAAAACACCAACTTTGCCATATCTTGGCCAAAATAAATGCAATCAAAGTCAAACTTTAGATTATTTCTTGGTATGACACTCTGAGGCTCTAATACAAATTTCATGAAAATTGGCCACTAAGGGGCGCTACAAATACAACAAGTTTACATCTCATGAACCGCTTATCCGATTTTTACAAAATTTGATGGGTACTGTCCAGGCCCACTCTTGAGATGCCCCTTACAGTGGGGTATTGATTGGTTCAAGTGGGCGTGGCCTATGGGCCCACGTTTGGATTAACCACTTACACTAAAGTGAATTACTTGAAATCAACAGGGTAGATGTACAATGGGTAGTTGATCAGACTTACCTAATATTGCATATGTGGACCACTAGGTGGCGCTACAATGACGTCAAACGTGTTTTTGCAAATAACTCCCACAATATACATCACACATTAAAAATCTGTACATAAACGTGTTCACTCAATGAAGCCGAGTCACTTGCTTAATTATTTTCACAATATCGCATTAAGCACGAAACCAACTTTTTCAAACTCTTCGTAGGCCCTGCGATAGATCCCCAGTAAATGCTATCAACACCAAACATTTAAAGATTGTTTGGCATGCCGCCCAGAGGCTCTATACAAAATTTGGTAAAGATAGGCCATTAGGGGGCGCTGTTACCAACGTAGACATTTTTGGCCCATTTTATCCTTTTTTGAGGTCAAGTCTGTTGTATGTGACCAATAACCGGAGTTTCCTGTGACTTCAACCAATCCCAGCAGTCTCACATGCCAGACTTTGTATCAGTATGTGACTCTGAGAGCCAATAACCAAGCAAGAGTGAGAACAAGTTGATGGGTTTCTGATATCAAAACAAGACGTACAATATCCTGCCAACCTGTAAACATTTTAACATCAAATTCCGCTGTAATGTTTTTTCACTCTGAAGCTGCTAAAAGCTGCAGCTGTTTAAATCCTGTCAGCTCTCTGCAGCAGGCGGAGTAGCTCACTTCCCCCAGCGACTGACACGCGCACACACAAACACACACAGTGGATGCAGAAAAAAACGGAGATTAAACAGGATGACCTAAATTGAGAACAGCTACACTTGTTATTGTAAGTGCAACAAGAAGTTAAAGTCCAATAAGTAGTTTATCAAACCATATGAATGTGTATGGGCGCCGTTTGTAAACCTGCCCACACTGAAAATAACAGCAACATTTTGTCACATTTAGCTTTAAATAATGTTTAAAAAACTGGTATGAAATTTTGAGGGTCACTTTCTTGCACATTTACAACAATATTTGTCAACTTAGAAATATTTTAAATAGTTAAATCTAAATATTAAATGTTACACCTAAATGTTAAATGTTAAATCTAAATGCTAAATCTAAATCTAAATGTTAAATCTAAATCTAAATGTTAAATCTAAATCTAAATGTTAAATCTAAATCTAAATCTAAATGTTAAATCTAAATCTAAATGTTAAATCTAAATCTAAATCTTAAATCTAAATCTAAATCTTAAATCTAAATGTTAAATCTAAATCTAAATGTTAAATTGAAATCTAAATCTAAATGTTAAATCTAAATGTTAAATCTAAATCTAAATCTAAATGTTAAATCTAAATGTTAAATCTAAATCTAAATCTAAATGTTAAATCTAAATGTTAAATCTAAATCTAAATCTAAATGTTAAATCTAAATGTTTCGAGTGAAACTAAATATTTAGCTAATATGCAAATGAAATGCCGGTAACCGGAAGTACCAAAATAAAAGCTTGAGGAGGTCAGTGTATGTTTATATTGTCAAATAACGAATAAAAATCATCTCATCCGGGGATATAAACTCTTGAACATGGAAAAACGTGATTATAAAATAATAAACACAGTTGGAGAAACTTTATTTGAAGAGTACTTTGAGTTTTTAGTGTCACTTTTATGAATGTGCCGGACTTATGACCTGTAGCCACTATAGCCAGTCACAGGGGGGGGGGGGGGGGGCTCACTTTGACTGATCTGTCATGTTCGCTTGCATTAAGGCCAGCTAGAGCCTATCCCCGCCCGCCCTACAAGCTACAATAAGCTACTGTCGGCCATGGTCACTCTGCGAAATGTCCAACGAATCAGCGTTAGCCGAGAACATCGGCAGATCCGTCCCGGTGGCTGTACAAACTTATTCAACAGCAACAGCCTCAGGGCCACCGCAGGCCACCTCGGTAAGCATGTTTTCCAAATCACGGAGCTAGCATTGGATTCTCTACTGGCTAGCTACCGTTAGCTAGTTTATTTAAGTTAGCCTTGACAACAATCCAATGCTAGTTCAGTGATTTGGAAAACATGCTTACCGACAGTAGCTTACCGTAGCTTGTCGGGCGGGCGGGGATAGGCTCTAGCTGGCCTTAATGCAAGCAAACATGACAGATCAGTCAAAGTGAGCCCCGCCCCCGTGGCTGGCTATAGTAGCTACAGGTCATAAGTCCGGCACCATTCATAAAAGTAACACTAAAAACTCAAAATACTCTTCAAATACAGTTTCTCCAACTGTGTTTATTATTTTAGGTAGTTATTATCACGTTTATCCAAGTTCAAGAGGCCATATCCCCGGATGAGATGATTTTATTCGTTATTTGACAATATAAACATACACTGACCTCCTCAAGCTTTTATTTTGTTACTTCCGGTTACCGGCATTTCATTTGCATATTAGCTAAATATTTAGTTTCACCCGAAACATTTAGATTTAACATTTAGATTTAGATTTAACATTTAGATTTAGATTTAACATTTAGATTTAGATTTAACATTTAGATTTAACATTTAGATTTAACATTTAGATTTAACATTTAGATTTAACATTTAGATTTAGATTTAACATTTAGATTTAGATTTAATATTTAGATTTAACATTTAGATTTAGATTTAGATTTGACATTTAGATTTAACATTTAGATTTAGATTTAACATTTAGATTTAACATTTAGATTTAGATTTAACATTTAGATTTAGATTTAATATTTAGATTCAACATTTAGGTTTAGATTTAGATTTAACATTTAGATTTAGATTTAACATTTAGATTTAGATTTAGCATTTAGATTTAACATTTAATATTTGGATTTAACTATTTAAAATATTTCTAAGTTGACAAATATTGTTGTAAATGTGCAAGAAAGTGACCCTCAAAATTTCATACCAGTTTTTAAAACATTATTTAAAGCTAAATGTGACAAAATGTTGCGGTTATTTTCAGCGTGAGCCGCTTTACAAACGGCGCCCCATAAATGTGTGGTCCTGGATAGGATAGGGAATTAACTAACAATATAAAGACGTTTGACGTTTTTTCCAAAGTTATTTGATTTTTTTTTAATGTTGTAATTTCAACGGCCCATTGTTTGCAATAAAAAAAAATTAAAACGGGTTAAATTTGACCCAAAGACAACATGAGGGTTATTCTGCCCAAAACAAGTTTCCTTTTTATTTTTGAATAACTATACAAAAAAAACTTTCTCTCTCCCGGAGGGACTGATCAATGACATAACTCAGAGCTATAATGGTCTGTGGAAATTGTGTTTCTTCATTCTAACAGCTATGGTTTTTATGCAGTCCACTCAATATGTGGGTTGTATATTCTGTTTAAATACCTGTTAAAGCTTTACAATGACTGTCATTCATACATGTTACACAGAATGCCTTTTTGCATGTGCTAATCTTTAATTGATAACTCATTACATTCTAGCTATTATTATAAGCTATTAATATTTCTCTGTATGTGAACAAGTTTGTAGAAGGCTTAGGTTGCTTTGCTGTAATTATCTGTAATTAAAAATTGTGCTTTGTTGTGTCTCACACACACACACACACACACACACACACACACACACACACACACACACACACACACACACACACACACACAGGAACCTTCACCACCCTGTGGATAACAGACAATGGTAAATTCCAAATCCAGTCAGAATCTTGTCTGTAAATATCAGCCAGAGTGCCTCCTCTTCTCTCTCACTCACGCATGCACGCATACATGCACACACACACACACACAGTACAAGTACACAAGTACAGTACAATAAAGTAAAAACAAAAAAAGAGAGAAATGAAGAGGTCCATCCTCAATCTTAGTTGAGGTGCAAGGTTGTGGATATTTCTCATCTGTAGGAAATTAGGAGAGAAATACATTTCTTCAGAAAAAGACATAGCATTGCATTGACTGTAATTCATTAAAAAACACAGAAACTGAATTTTAGTACGCATCGGAATAACAGGACATACAGTATAAGATGCTCAAAATAATTCAACTTAAAAATGTGTTTTGCCCAGCAAGAATTAGGACAGATGTGTATTGCTGAAAACCATCATAATAGCATGTAAACCAATTCTGATGATTTTAGACCCAATTTCACTTTACCTCTTTTCTTTTCTTCTTCTTTGCCTTCTATTTCTTTTCCTTCTTCTTCTACTTTGTCTTCATATTTGCCTTTTATTTCTTTTTCTTCTTCTTTGCTTTTGTTTTCTTCTTCTTTGCCTTCTATTTTTTTTCCTTCTTCTTTGCCTTCTTCTTTGCCTTCTTTTTTTTTTTGCCATCTTCTTTGCCTTCTGTTTTGCATTTTTGGTAGTCTTTTGGAAAGTAGAAAAGTAATTTGTTCAGTAAAGATCTATTAATATTGTAGAAATAAATATAAATGTGTCATGTCATTTATGTTCTTACATCTGTTAATCTGTACATGAGAAGATATGCATCTCTGGATCTGTTGAACAATCAGTTTGAAGTCATTGTTAAACAGAAGGTTCATTTAACACATTTAGATAGAAATACAACATATTTCAGATGTGTTAAATGGGATATATCAAACATACTCAAAGATTTTGCTTTCTGCAAATGGTTGTCCTTCAGCCTACACCATTAAAAAAAGAACATTCAACAACTTTGAATATTATATATAATGTTCAATATTTTAGAGGTATTAAAAATGGACCATACTGATGGATTTCTTAAATTAATCACCTTTACAACATCGTCATTAAACGTGTACCAGCTGTCATTGGACCGGATGGTGGCTGTGTAATGTCCACCTCTCAGACTGCCATGTGATTTACTTCCCATACAGTTCGTAATTGTTATTCTGCAAATAAGACAATTAACACCCGTTAGTGAGTTATCACTCCATTCAATTGTCTTTAACAGCATTATCAGCCTCATAGATATTGTTTAGAAGGGGCCTACTACGCCCACTTAGCAGCCTGTATATGATGAGGTTAAAGAGATAGTTTGGATGTTTGAAGTGGGGTTGTATGAGGTAAGCTACTTATCCATAGTTAAGTGTATGGTGGTCGGCACGCCCACAGTTCGAAGAAGCAGGCATAAGTCCCGACCAGGAAGCTATGTACTGTTGTGGATGGGGCAACAGCTAAACATTTATCCACCTTAAACAATATCTAGCAGCTTAACTGTAGCCTACGCTATATTTAGAATCTTTTCAACACTTTACCTGGTTTTTAAGTTGAGGTAATTCGAGTGGCACAGCCACACAGCAGTCTGATTTGAAATGTGACATTTTGTCGTAGTCAAAATCAAATCTCTTTAGGAGTAGAGTCAAAATCTGAGGAAATTTCCTCATGTTACACACCTACATAACACAATGAAGAACACACAGATTTTGTTCATCAGACAGATTTGTAAACAAACAATGTAAAAAAGATTAATTTGATTCCAATATAAAAAGGCTATAGTTTGTATTTAATAACTCACACTTTTTGCCTGTGTTTTCTCGTTACATTTATTGCAGTACACCATGTGTCTCCACTGAATGATTTGGGCTCAAAAAAACATGTATAGCTACTTCCCTGTAAAAGACAATTGTTGTAATAAATTCCAAAGGAGGATTAGCATGCTCACATCACATGAAACACTAAACTAATACTTGGATGCTTACCACATTGTAGGTTTTATCATGCGTATTCCTTAATGACAGTGGAAGAGTCCAGAAGGGATTTGTCTCTTCATTGATGCTGTGGCCATTGAAGCATTTTGTTCTGTATGTCAGCTCTCCTTGGAAAACCTTAGC
>NC_045751.1:19206574-19259368 GCF_008692095.1 Etheostoma spectabile
GTCTTTCAGAATCCCCCAACAGGCTTTTGTTAATGTGATCACAGGGATGATAATGCTCTTAACCCCCCCCCCCACCACACACACACACACCCCAGAGAGCAAGGAAGGCCCTCTGGCCACATTCTCTCCAGCAGCAGCTCTGCTTCTACTCTGACCCCAGCCGGGCGTCCTGGTGGGGGGGCTCCTCACCAGACGTCATTCCCAGCTGCTGTCGGCCCCTCAGCTGGTTCTGCTTCTCCCTCGGACTCTCATCCCTCCAGGGGTTAGCCTGGACCTCAGATCGCTCACACTGATGCTTTAAAAGTCCTGCAAAACGCTGACCAATCAGCTCCCACGCTGAGTGGTCTTGATCATCCTAGGAAGTTGTTGCCTAATGACTGTTACTTCCTCCACACTCTAGGACAAAAGCCACTGCAATGCCAGAGATAACGTTTCATTTTTAATGTGTATTCATAAACAGAGTATTGTCTTCCTGTCAACCATGAACTCGTTCTCTTTCCAGGTCACAACTGAAAAGGAAAAAGTTTTGTTGCTTTTTCAGTGCATTAAAAAAGTTGTTGTCACTTTTCTTAACGCTTTTGTTTAATTCATAGTCAATAAACCTAATTTAAATGACATTATACCTACTTTTTGAGTTAGAAAAACGTAATTTATGAATTATTTTGACAAACAGTTAAGATCAGGATGTGGAGTGGACCACAGACTGGTTTATGTCAAAGATTAGTCAGGAGACTGTTTTAAAACCATTTAAACATTTTTTAAAATGCTTTATTATTGAATAAAACACCCAAAATTCAATGAAAGTAATCATTGATTTTATTATATCCATGCAGCCATGTTATATGTTATGAAATGCAGTGGAAAGAGAAAGCTGGTCCATAAGGCCAACGCCAGGGTTACCCAGAATGCAATGGCAGCCCTTTTGTCCAGTAAAACATGTAAAAACCTGCTTCCTCACAAACGCTCATTTTCAAATAAAAACATGACATAACAGGTGAATGTTGAAGCTCATATGTTGAAACGAGAACGTCACATGTGGGCTAATATCACACGGGAAACAGCATTTCACGTTTGATCAGTGGTGGAAATATGAAACTGAGTACATCTACTCCAGTACTACACTTTAGTCCAGATGTTGCAGTACTTGTACTTTACTGTAGTCTTTTCTTTTCATGCCACTTTCTACTTCTACTCCGCTACATTTCAGAGAGAAATATTCTACTTTTTACTCCTCTACATTCATCTGCAACTTTAGTTCCTAGTCCCTTTAGTTCCTAGTCCCTTTAGTTCCTAGTTCCTTTAGTTCCTAGTTCCTTTAGCTCCTTTAGTTCCTTTCCACATTAAGATTCCTGCCCACTAACCACATGTAGTTTCTATAACCTGATGTCTTATTATAAAGTAACCTAGCAACAATATAAGGGCTCCAGGTCCAGCTGAGATGATGAGACCATGAACCACACAGCTGCTTGGATCCTTCACTCTTTCTAACATCTTCTAATACTTTAACTACATTCTCCTGATGATACACGTACTTTTACTGAAGGAACATCTACATTGCAGGATTTCTACTTGTAACAGAGTATTTTCACAGTGTAATATTAGTACTTTTAGAAGGATTTGAGTACTTCTTCCACTGCTGCATTTGATCCATTCAAATATAGTGATATGTAGGTTAATGAACTTTAAAGATATAAAAGACAAAATGATGGGTCCATCTTCTGATGTATGAATATTAAATAAGTGACCATATAAGGTCATGTGGTGCCTTTGTGTTCACCTCGGCTACACACTGCTTCTTCACTCATCGTGTAAAGGAATGCTGGGGGCAAAGGTGCTAATCATTCAGCCCCCCCCCCCCCCCTTTCACTTCATAACAAATGGTAAATCCTCAAAGCCAGAGCTGAAAACAGGAAGTGCCCCCCCCTCCCCGCGGGGGGAGTAAATGAATTAGCATGAGTGACAAAAGACGCGAGATGACCGCGAGCGATGCGTCCAATCAACATGACAAGGACTCGGCGGCGCTTTGAGTCCGACCCGGGGGGGGGGGGGCGCATGTCAACAAACTCAGAGGGGACAAAGAGGGTTTAAGTGATCACATAAACCTATATGGGGGGGGGACACCCCCCCCTCTCCCTCTCACCTGAAAACTACCACAAACATCTGAAACATTATGGGGAAATGCTTAAAGGACAAACAAGACAATTAATGATGTTCTTAAATAAACGCTCAGCCGTTTTAGAAACTTAATTAAAGGGGGGGGGCTGCCTTTTCATGAACGTGTGTGTGTGTGTGTGTGTGTGTGTGTGTGTGTGTGTGTCTCAGTCATGAAAGTATCTGATGCAGATGTAAAGGATGCGGTGTGTTCGCAGTAAGCTTTATGAGCCTTTTCTGGACCCGACTCTGTAGGAGACCCCTCTGGCCCCAGCCAGGAGAGTCCAGAGGAAGGCTCCATCTGTTGGGTAAGACCATCTGAAGTCCGGGTGGAAGAAGGTGAGCCCGGTGCCTCTAGGCGGGACCCCGAGCCGACATTACGTGTTTCACTGTGTGACCCCAGCTTTAAGGATTAAAGTAGAAGAGTCTTACCGTCACATCTCAGACATGGGAACAAGGAGAGCATCCAGAGCAGACTCCTCAGGAACGTAGCCATAGCTCCAGCTTCTCCTCACTAACCCGCGCAGGGAAATATTAAAAAAACAAAAGAAAAAAAAGAGACGGAAGGTAATTGCATCCAGTTTTTAGGAGCTGGGCTTCTTCTGCTGGACCTTTCCTTCTTCTTCTTCTGGTTTTCCAGGTCAGCAGCCGGGTAGAAAGCGCTCTGTCCAGGTGGCGGAGGACTCGGACATGGAGGAGCGGGGAAGATGCGGGTTCGAATGGGGAAACGGAGCCGCGTGCATCCCGTGTGCTGTCCGCCGGAGACGTCGACGGCCGCGCGGCTTCTTCAAAGCTGCTGCTCCCAAAGTGGCCTCTGTCCTCGCGCAGGAACCGCGCGAGCTTGGAAAACCGGAGGGGACGCACGCGCGTGCTTACACGCACACGCTTACGTATTGGTCGAGGGCCCCATCTAGAGACAGGAGGAGGGTAGCTAACAGCAGCTGGGCCTGGAGCAACCACTGCTTCATCACCTAACTTCTGTTCGTATGTCTTCAGTGAAAACACATTTATGTTGCGTCTCACCTACATGATATATTCACATTACATCTAACTTTGTACACAATGTATAAGTAATTTAAAATAAAATAGGAAATGGTAGAAGGGTGAAAAACTCAACAAATTGGTATTTTTCCATTTCCAGGAACAACAGAACAAAAGTAGAAAATCCATTTTATGTTCTTTAGAAAGTAAAGTCAGACTGACTGACATGTGATGTCATTTTTCAGAAAATCAGTGTTTAGAAATGTCTCATGATATGTATCAAGAAAAAGCTAATGGTTATTTTACAAAAAATGCCATAACTCAATTTAAATCAGACCTATCTACATAAAAGTAAAACATGCAAACACGTCGAACAAAAGACAGAAACAAAAGACAACTCCAGGTGTAATTCTCGGTGTGTATTTGTGGTAAAACTATCAGTCACATAGAAAATCACAACTCATGTACAGATTATGAACCAGTCGACTGCAAACATGAAAACAGCGAGCATGCGTCTCCTCTTTGGTCAGTGCATAGAAAGCAACAGGTCATTTGGTCTGTGGAGATTCTCACTGCAGTTGGTTCTTTATTAGTGACCGGAGGGGGGGGGGGGGTAACAATGTACAACATGTAGTGCACACAGTAGGATTATGACACATGATAAAGACTGGGTACCCAATCCATTACTTTTTAGGCACCGACCGAATTACCTCTAAAATACTGAGTACTAAAAAATCCCTCGTCATTTAAAACCTAATTTTAATAACCAAAGGCTGTGACGCACCAACGTGACGCCTGACCTCCAACAGAAAAGGCCGTCGGGCTGAGCCTTCAGCTCCAGTCAGTCCAAAAAGGCCTCGGAACACACCGGAGCGATGCCGACTGGAGTGTACGATCTACGCATGCACAAGTCATATTACATCTCCATACAGCAGGTGGTGCTAACCTGTATTGTCGCCCAAAAAATTAAAATTGGAAATTACAAACGTGGGTCTGGTTTCTCCTGAATTTTAAGGGTGACCATTATGGCTGCTCGTTCAGAATAATATCTTCTATTTCACAAAAATCGTTCCCCGAAACGTGTTTCTGAAAACATTTTAAGCGAGAAACAGGCCGTACAGCTGCTCAATCTGTTTTTTTGATCGACAAAGGTCAGTTTGAAAGATTTTTGTCAGATTTTGAGAGGTGTTTGTCTCGCTCGTCATGTTCGTTAAGTGTTTTAACATAAGTGCACCGATTTGATTTGCTAGTCAAGGGCTAGCACTCAGCCAATCAGATTGGTCACTGGCCGATTCAACAAGTCCAATCGGCCCAGATTAAAGCCGACGGCTCCTCCCACTGACAACGACACGGAACACAGCGAACAGACTCGAGTCCCCGACCTCGCCAGACTGTCCGACGGCCGATAATCGGGTTGGTGTGTTAGCGCCTTGAGGAGTAAATCTCATCAGTGTCAGTGAGCCAATCAGCATGCAGCATGTTCTACCAAGATCTAATAAGGTCTGTGATTGGCTGTCTAACGTTACATGTTGAATAGGCACGCAGGAAAACCTCTACACAGAGACCGGGCTCCCGTAGGAGGAGCTAGAACATAAATACCAAGATCTGTGCAGTAACGTCGTTTCATATCATTTGTATAAAATAGGTATGGGAAAAAGTATCGTATAGGACCTGGTATCAAAGTCATGGTATTGGTATGGAATATTTTAGAACAATACCCAGCCCTACACATGATGGATGAGAACAAAAAGAGAGGCAAAGAATAAAAAGAGAAAAACAGGCCAGGCTGGCAGATAGAACGTGGAATTCTCAGTCGAGTCGGGAGTGTCCCCTCACAGTGCCGTCCTACCCCGTCCCCCGGGTGGACGGCTGCTAACGCCCCAGGGGGGTGTGCTCCGGGTTGCCAGTCATTTGAGGGTGGCTGCCGCTGCCTCCTGGATACAGGACACGGCCTTCTGGATGTCCTCGTCCGTCTGCTCGATGGTGACCACCACCCTGATACTGGGACACACCGAGATTGGGATTACAATTCGATTTGCACTTATTTTTAATAATAATTAAAAAAAAAAAAAAGTTCAACATTCACTGTGTAAAAGAAAACATGTCATGGAGCTTTATAAGATGAGACACCATCACACCTGCTCGATAGTCTATATAAGGAAGAGAACATGGTAGGAATTGCAGCAATAAGTGTTTCTCTTTTAATAAGAGTGGAACCGATTTGAAAATGATTAATCATTAAAAAGGATCCATTTAAATATTTTTCACGCATAAAAAAGCTCCTCCTCTGCATTACCACGCATCGTTTTGACAGCAGAATAAGGAAGGTCTCGTGGTCCCAGAGCCCCGTCTCTTCCCACACTGATCATTTACAGAGCATATGGAAAGTATTCACACGCTTCACTTTTTCCACATTTTGTTATGTTACAGCCTTATTCCAAAATGGATGAAATGTATTTTATTCCTCAAAATTCTACACATAATACCCCATACTGACAACTTTAAAAAGTTAGTTTGAGGTTTTTAGAAATTTATTAAAATACAAAAACCAAGAAATTACTTGCACATAAGCATTCACTTTGAGATCAGGGTCCAAATGGAGCTCAGGTGCGTTCTGTTTCCACTGATCATCCTTGAGATGTTTCTACTGCTTAACTGGAGTCCACCTGTGGTCAAATCAGGACTGTCTCGAGTCACAGATCTGGGGAAGGAAGTTCAGAGCTACCAGGACTCCTCATAGAGCTGGCCGGCCCTCTAAACTGAGTGATGGGGGGAGAAGAGCTTTAGTCAGGGAGGGGACCAATGCTCGACAGAAAAAAAATAACTGAATCCATTTTTGAATAAGGCTGTAACATAACTAAATGGGGAAAAAGTGAAACCCTGAGAATACTTTCCATATGCCCTGCAGGCTCCGCTCCTCTCTCTGGCCTCCATCTCCAGCAGATCTAGGGCTGCTACTAACGCTTATTTTCATAGTCCATTCTGGATGAACGGATCATGTGCTTGGTCTCTAAAATCTCAAAACATTGTGAAAAATGTGGATCAGTGTTTCCCAAAGCCCAAGATGAAAAGTCTTATTTTGTCCACAACTCAAAGATTGAGATTCCTGTCACAGAAGAGAGAAGAAACTAGAACATATACACACGCTGACGGCACACTAGCTTTTTCATAAAAAGAATTACTCAGCTGATTAATCCATTATCTAAATAGTTGGAGATTAAATTAACAGTTAACAACTAATACATTAATCTATAATCTTTGCAGCTCTGAGTAGATGTAAATATTGGTTGACAGACAGAATACTTTAAAACACATTTTCTATAAAACACACACACACACAAGTTTCCTCCTCCTAAAGAATAAGTCTCGTTCTCCATTTTCGTTCCAGTGATAAAATCTGCTGTTAATCCATGTCTCACTACATTCTGACTGAGTGTCTGTGGCTCTCAGTTCCAAGCCCATTGGTTCTTACTGAAGGTGTTAACCTTTATAAACCGCTCACACATATGTGCTTTTAAAAAGATAAAAAATAAAAAAATTTGTTCTGTGGTTTTGTAATACAGCTGCTCACTATAGTTTTTAACAAACGTTACTCAGACATGAGTACACAGTGAGTTTGTTGGGGACTATTTTCACCGGCGGATAAATCCACATTTGGTGTTTTAGTCAGTATTTATGAGAGCCAAAAGGTGTGTGTGAGTCAGAATAAAGTACAGGTTTGAATGTGAGTCAGAATAAAGTACAGTGTGTGCTTGTGTGTGACAGAAAAGTACAATGTGTGTGTTGATGGCGATGAAGGATAAAGTGTCTCTTATTAACGACAATAAACCATTACTGGTGCAGTAATTACATTACATATTTCAGCTGATGCTTTTATCCAAAGCAACTTATAATTGCACCGTTGCATTTCCATTGTAGCAGACGGTCCTTAGCCTACTTTGGATGTCTCGTGAGCTAAACGGTACTGAGGGACATTCATTACTCAATATCAGACTGAAAGGAGATCCTGTGGGTGGAACACAGGGGTGAAAGCGAGACTCAGTTTAATTATTTTTTGTTGCACTGCATCCAAAGCACAGCAGAGCCTCTTACCTGGGGGGGGGGAGGAAACGCTCCTCTTTCTCCAGGTACCGAGCCAGGGTCAGAGCCACTCCTCTCTCCATACACTGATACGGAACACATGGAAACCACTGTGAGCCGCTGAGTAACTAACACTGAATCATAGGTCAATCATCACGGTTGGTCCAGGGCAACGATTTGACACACGCTTTAAAAATGATTAAGCAAATGGAGATTAAAAACTCCAGGACACGTGGACAGTTATGTTGTGGTTTGTGTCTTCCCTGGTAACATGACTGTGGCAGAGCTGAACTTGGTATGAGGAGCCTCGTCAGAATCAGAACAAGACTTTCAAATGTATACTGTCATGCTTAGGGATGGGTATCGTTAAAAATATTCCATATGAGGACCTATACCAACACTATGACTTTGATACCAGTTCCAAGATGGTACTTTTTTTGATACAAATTTTATGAAAACAAAAATAATTGACATTACGGCTCAAATTCTTTTTTTATATTTCTCAGCTCCAACTCTGTGAGCTGTCTCTGTGTAATGTAGAGTTGTTCCTGCGTGTCTCTACAACGTCTAACGTTAGACAGCCAATCACAGACATTAGATCTTGGTAGAAGCGTGCTGATTGGCTCACTGACGAGATTTACTCCTTAGGTATTAAAATTTGAGGAAATTTGGTTGGTGCCTAGAAAGTATTGAATTGGGTACCCAGGCCTAGTCATGCTACATCTGGACTTTCTGAGTAGAACCCTCTGCGTATGTCCATCATGAAATAACTTGAAATATCATGTGGTGTGGGACTTACATATTCTACAACGGTGCGGAGCAGCTGCATGTCAGAGTCTCGGGAACCAGAACTTCTCTCCAGCTGTAAGTGAAGCGCCGGGGCGGACCGCACTCCTACTAACTTCAGACCTGGAGTGCTGTCATACATTGGGGGGGGGGAAGAGAAAAACCTTATCATGGTCATTGCATTTCTGTAAGAGATTTTTATTGTTATGTATGTGTGATTCATGTGTTTGTTGTGTTATGGTTGTCTTGCTACTGGATGGCAAAAACAAGTAAGTATCTATCTATAATATAATCATCAGATCAGGATCAAAGGGTTTATGCCACAATGAGTTACTCTCATGTGGAATTAACCTGGTGAATGGTGCATACATAAACATATTAAACAATATTAATATAAAATATACAATAATTACAAATATAACAAATAGTTTCTGCAGATTTTACTAAGTAAAATTTAAGACTTTAAGACCATTATGAGTAAGATTTAAGACCTTTATCACAACATCAACTGAGCCCAGTTTTTTTTTTTTCTTCCCAAGCCAAGTATTGTTAAACTTGTACTTCCCCAAAGCTGAAGAATAAAATCTGTTTTATGTCCGTGGAACAGTCGGAAAGAGACTGGCACCAATAACCCCAACGCTGAATGGTTGCAATAGAAGTTCCATATTGGTCTCATTTGTAGTCGGAATACAGCGAGTTATATTTGGGCTGCCGACAGAAAGAACTACAATACCATGGAATTAAAAAAAATTAAAAAAAGGTTTCCAGAGGGTCAATTGCAAAACTCTTTGTTTACCTGTGCGTTGGTGTGTGCCTTGAGCCAGCATGTGTGTGTGGGTGTGTGTGTGGGGAGTGGGTGAGAGAGCGAGGGAGAAAGTGAGAGAGTGACAGGAGTGGTCTTCAGAGTGAGTAGTGACTCTAGAGTCCTAGTGAGAGAAACTAAGTGTCTCCCCTGTTCTTTCTAACCACGGGGGGAGAAGTTAACCCTCTCCTTGATTTTCGGATTTTTCTTTTAGGTTCCGTCTCTCACGGTTGAAGTCTTGAAATCGTGTGTTCACCCCACAGGAGGTAGCTTCAATGTGAGGAAATATTCTGAAGCGCAAAAAAGTTCAGATAAAAAATACCGACCAGGCCTGCCTGTCTTACTGTTCCCTTTAACCCCAGCAGTCTGGAGGTGCTGTGAGCCAGTACCATCCAGCAAAATAAGCAGGAGAAACTGATGGAAAACCATGAGGAAAATTAACTGGCTGCTGCCCTGCTGTCCACATCAAACAGAGCTGCTGTAATGGCACTTTCCAGAGCATCTTTTCATTTGTTGTGACTCAATTTAAAGTTAATGTAATTTGCAGATTTTGCACCTGCTTTCCCCAGACATGCCATGTCAGACAGTTTCCTGCAGCGGTCAGTCTGTGGTGACAAATGCGCTGACTTTTTGTTTCCTCCTCCCACATTTTGAACAAGAACACCTTAAAGTACAAACTGCATGGGACCAAACACACAATATTCAGCGCTGCCCTTTTCTCAATGTTGTTCTTTAGTAGGAGGAAATTGGGTGGTTTAGCAACTAAGGGCCACAAATCCTCAGTAAATACCCCATTCATTTCACCAGCAACATTTCATATTAAACCTTTAGATACACTCAAACATCCATAGAGGCCTTTAGTCAAGCCACAGTGGCAGACCGTGAACTTACCCCTGTAACGCTGTGTAGACTTGTTTGCACTTTTCTCTCAGGACCGTGAATATATCTGCAAAACAGATGAGGACAGATGGATGAGTGGGAAACGGCCTGAAAACAGAACTAGCGTCTTATTCAAAATATAAGTCTAATCAGCAGAAAGCCCTCTCTCAAAGAGAGCCACAGACTGAGCGTGTACCTGGATCCTCCTCCATGATGTTGAGGGCCTCGATGGCGGCAGCAGCCAGCATGGGAGGCAGCGAGGCAGAGAAGCAGTAGCCCTGGCCCGACAGACGCTGCCAAGCACAAGACACACTCAACTGACTTTGTTATTGACACAGTTATTGTCTTTAGGATTGGGATTTTGCCACAACTAAAACCAAATCTTATTTTATATTTCAGTAAAAACCAGTACCTACAAATGGAAAATAGAAAAGAACACCGGGACAATAAGGTCTGGACCAAGTCAACCTCGTTGTTTTGAGGACATTCCTGTGTAGCTCTGGCTTTACAAGCAGGGCTGTTGTCTGCTGGAAAACTGTTAATGAGGAAAACCTCATTAAATCTGTTTTTGGATACTTCTGAGGAGGCTTGAGACCACTCCCCCAAGTCTTGTTTACTGTTGGACCACATTAAAAAGCAATAAAACAAAAATCTAGATGCAGTCCAGGGAAAATATGAGGAACTAACAATTAGAGATGCAGAAAAACAATCCATGCAGTATTTTAGAAAAGCAGCTGTGGAGCAAACCATGAGGGTGAGGAGCATTTATTAGAGAGGGCCAACATTAACACTGTTACACTGTGAAGACAGCAACAGACCATCAGACACACCTGCAGTTTGTCTCAAACACTCACTGAGGTAAACTTTCTTGTCAAACACGTGGCATGGCTTACTGGCTCACTTTGATAAACAGGAGCCATCACTGATGTGATTAGTTACGTAGGTGCTCGCCCTGCTCTCAGTATGGAGGTTGTGGTGGATCAGTGGACTGAACCATTTGAGGATAGAATCTCTCAAACTGTCAAAGCTTCATGTGGAGCAGTGATGCTATGAGGGCTGCACCATATGAAGGAATTGCAATAATGTTAATGTATAGTGTTATCCAGGGTGTGATTTTCCGGGGGGGAGGGAAGATGCGTGGGATGTCCCCCTTTCTGGTCTACATATCCCGCCTGAACTATTACTATCAAAACATGTTTAAAAAAAAAAAAAAAAAATAGTATTTTAACCTAAGTAAAGCGCAGTGATGTGACCAGTCTAGAGCCATAAAAGGACAAAACCAGAGGTTGTATTTAGCCACTACAGAGCTCCAGGACGCCGGCTACCAGCAGCAGTGGTTTAGCCCCCCCTCCCCAATATATGACTGTGAGCCGGGTACAGGCACCGCCAACATTGTGTTATTTCATTTCGAGAAGATTTTCCATTGGATATAGAAGTTCATAAGTATTTATGACCTTTTTTTTTTCTCCACACAAATCCCTCCCTAGCAATATTGCTTGCAATACATAAACAGATATTAAAGAGTTCAGCAATGTTTAGTCTTGTGCAAAACAATTGCTTGTTGTGTAACAATTTAAAAAAAAAAAGCAGTGATACAGTGCATTAGCTTCAATACCAATTTAATTAAACCCTAAGGGGCATGAGGGGCAGACATGTTGACAGTGGGAGCAGCCCTGCTGTGTCTCTCAGCTCCTGTCTTACGACTAGGCTCACTTTTTAGCGAGTGTAAAGGAGGGTTTAGTTTTTGGTTGCCGTCGTCGTGGGGCATCAGTCAGAATGCATGAGCTGAGCCACAGAGAAGTTGCCCAGCTGAAGGAAGTTTTATTTAATACAACTGAATGAGGAAAATGACGTATAACAGAACAGACAGGTTGGAGAATCTAGGAAGAAACAAATAGAAATCAGAACTTAAGTCAGTATTCTCACATGTTCATAAAGTAACTAGATAAATGTTATCAAGAAATAAGGTACTAAGTAAAACTCATCTTACCAGCTGCCGCCCCATGTAAAGGTGGGGAAAAGACTGAGAAGGAGTGCATGTTTAAATAAGGAGTGACCAGGTGATCTCAATCAGGTAATTAAGGTGGAAGCAAACACCAATCAGTGGTGAAGACAGGGGGAAAGGATGTGAGGTAGGTGTGGAAAGCAAGTGTCAAAATAAGATAGAAATAGGGATCTTTTGTACAGCCGCCCCCAGATTTCTAGTGAGAAATGTGATTACAGACCAAACAAATAAACGGTCATCAGGAAGGGGGATCAGGTGAACTACAGGTCTGACATAGGACTTGTCTTTCACTGTAACTGCAGATGTTCTAATGTGGCCATCTTTGCTTGGTCGGAGGCGGGTCACCTTTCCTACGGACCAAAGAGCTCATCACCGAGTTTAATTACAGATCTGGTTTGCCCCGCTGCCATTTGTGCTGTGGTTGAAGTGCTAGTAGACAGGGTTTGATGTAGTGTTTCCAGAAATGGTCAGACAATATTTGAGCATGGCGCCAACACCGTCTACTGAGAAGATCCGAGTCTGGGTAGGACACTAGAGGGAGCACTGCACTGCAAAAATGGAAGTGTATTTTTAATGTTGAGAGGGCTGACTGGAGAGTGGGAGAAAGGTTATGTAAAGCGTCCTGTGTTGAATTTCAATATTGCTCTTCCTCCTGTCCATCAGTGATCAGACACCATTCTGTTACCATGTCTTCGAGCTCTAATTACCTGACTTTCCTAACCTTGATGATGCAATTCCTTCAGCTGGTCAACCTAGACCACTACTTTTACGAGAGCTGCCACCTCCCAGTTCACCTGCAGCACCAGCAGAGGTTAACCTACAAAGTCCATGTGCTCAGCCTTGTTTCCTTCTCCCCAACAGAGGCAGTATTCCCCTTCATGGCCTCCATCTTCTACATCTCATAGTCACAACAAACAGAGACCTTTGGCACCCCCTACTGGCAGAACCCATGTTTAACAGCTTGAGGGTCCTTTCCCAGACCTTACTCGAGAGGATGCAATGCAGTACAGGATGACACTCAGTAATTGACTCCACCCTAATGAAACAGAGCATTGCAAGTATCATGTTCTCCTGGACCAAGCCTAGCTCTGGTCTTTTCCTATGGTTCTGACCCATACACTCAACCCACCCATGCTCTTGATGAATGTTATGGGCAACCTAGACAACTAGCACTGAAGGAGCTCAGGAACATCATGGATCTCCTTCCTATCAGAGTAGGCGATGGTCATGCTCTTGATAACTTTGCTCTTCGTGTACAAGCACTTGTTGGTCTGCTTAGCACTATGGAAGATCAGGGACATGCAGAACTTCTGTGGCTCTCATGTGGATCTGGAAATGCTGCCTGCAAAACACTCCAGCTGCTTTAGACGGCATGTCTACAGACACCAAGGTATCATGAAGTGTGGCTTTCTTTTGTTCTCATCTTGGTTGAAATCTGAAGCTCGGTGTCAACCCAGAAAGGAGAATTCCATCTTCAATTAGCATAGACTTTCCCATAACTTCATACCTCCTCCAACCACAATTTTACATGGAGCACACAAACCAGATGAATCCACGCCAACTCCACAACTCTTTCCAATGTCAAGAGCAACATGTGCATACTGCCAATCATGTGAACCTCATCAGCAGATGTTCTGAGTTCCCAAATAAGACAAAAGCTCAAAAAGCTAAACAGGATAAAAGAGAATTAACGTTGTTGGCGCTGTGCTCGCGCTCACCAAGCTGCTAAGTGGGACCTGCAGAAGTTCTGTGCCACCTGCAAAGGAAGACATCTACAAATACTGTGTGAAACGAATCAAAGATCCAAAAATCCTTCTACTGTTGCGAGGACATAGTATCTGGACTGACTGGATCTGACTACCACTGTGTACTCCTGGAAGTTGCAAAAGTGCTTCTTCACAGTGGAAAGAAAACCTTGGAAACTGTCCTTGATGATGGTTCTCACCGTACCATTCTTCTGCGGTCAGCTGCTCAGCATCTCCGCCTGGAAGGTAAAGCTGAAAAACTGAACCCTCCTTTACATGTGGTGGGAAGAAGGAATGCCATGTGTAAATAAGGAGTGACCAGGGGAAGTCAATCAGGTGATTAAGGTGGAAGCAAAAACCATCACAGTGGTGAAGACAGGGGAGGAAAGGAAGTGAGGTACCGGAAGTGAGGTAGGCGTGGAAAGCAAGTGTAAAAATAAGTTCATGACTCACTGTCTGCCTGCCTGCCAGCCAGCCAGCCAGCCTGCCAGCAGGATTACGGAAAAACTACTGGCCAGATTTTCTTGTAATTTGGTGGAAGGGTGAAGCATAGCCAGATCCGAATTATGTGGCGGATATAAGTAACAAGTAATTTTTCACTTTCAATTTCAATGCAAGATAGGGGATTTATGCTGCATTCATGTGGTGTTGGAAATGAGAAAGTGAGGCCTCGACTGGGAAAGTTCCCCTGCATTAACAATATGAGCGAGGGCGCGGCTTGTGCGGAGGTTTGCGCTCACCTGTTCAATAACATGCTGTATTTACCTGGTGGTCGATGACGAAGGAGCGTCCGCAGCAGAAGCCTCCGATGGACGCCACGGCGTTCTCCATGTTGGCACTGATCAGGTCAATGTCGTCTACCTGCAGATGGCACGAATGGTACCAGGCTATTATTACACACAAATATGCCCAAAATGTTTTCAGATGGGGAATACTGAAGAAGCTTCATGTTTTTTTGTGTTTATTTTAAAGTTTACTAAATTAAATCTATTATCTACAATAATCCATTCCTATAATTCATTATTGGAAATAATGAATTTAACTTATTTCATATCAGCACACTTGTGCTGTTGCACACCAGAGAAACAGAGAGAAATAAAACATTTTAAAAGATAATAACACTGGGACAAAAATGTACCTTTTATAGTTATTTGCATATAACTGATTTCTGTGTGTTTCATATCAAAATGTTTCTGTAACTCAGCTTTCCATATAGGGAAGCCCAGATTTTTTTCTAGAGCAATGTGTGTGGAGATAATTTTGCTCTAAAGCTAAAAAGTTGATGTAACATTTTTGAAATTCCTCAGATCTCTTTTGCAAACTAACCTTAACTTATGTGTACATGTTTTCAGTGCTGGAAATGAAATAGTGTAATATAGCTTTTGAGTAGGAGTGCCAGTGTGTTTTTCGTCCTCAGAGGGTTATTCAGGTGCTAGCCTTCGACTTTGCCAATATTTAGTATTTCTGCATTTAAAGCTGGGCGTACTCACATTGACCCCGAAGTGTTCTGTAACTCCTCGGCCGTGTTCTCCCAACACACCAAAAGACATGCTCTCCTCCAGGAAGATCCGCACCTTGTACTTGTACTTGAGCTTCAGCTGGAAGGTTACAGCAACACAATCAATAGGCAACAATCACGCCACTTCAAATAGATGTGCACCTAATGCAGCAGCAGTCTATGGGATCTATGGTTCATGTTGTACAGTTTTAACTAGGGATTCTTCTTATTCCGTTGTTTTTTCCACCGTTAACTGAGCATTGACCATTAGCTGTTATGCATTATTATATGTGCCTCTGTAATAAAGGCTATTGTATGTACCAGTTCTGGGAGGGGACAGATGTCTGCAGTGTTGATGTACAGCCCCTCCACTACAATGAACTTCCGGGTCACTCGAGCTTTGCGAGGATTCTGCAGCAGACACAAAGGGTGTGAGACTTGTGTTAGACATTTATTAAAGACTGAGTGAAAGCAAGATTATAAAAGTTTGTTACATTTGTAAAATATTAATTTATAAATAGTATAAATTCTTATTTTGAATAACTCTGTCCTAACCTTGTGGTCCTCCAGCTCCTGCTCCTTGAGCAGCCTCTCCAGATCCTCCATGTCGTTGTGTTTGAAGTATTTGATGAAGCTGCGGGACGCCTGGAGACCCTTCTGGATGGAGAAGCAGGCGGCTTCGTCCCTGATCACACAACACAGAAGTGAAAACCGTGGCACACTTAACCCAACAGACCAACAACATATAAACATACGCAGGCTTGAGATGCTGGATATGGTTTTCTGTGTCGACCTTCGTGGAACTAAGCCTGCCAATAACTGTAGTTTTAAGTCTTTATTCAGGTCCCTTACAGTGGAGCTCCCTCCAATAATAAATACTGACAAAATGTTTCAAAAGAAAAAGACTTGGTATATGGTGCTTTTTCAGTGTGATTACTGAATCCTGGATTAATATTGCTCTGAACATGTCAACAGCAGGGCTGTAGTCAAGACCATTTTTGTCGAGTCCAAGACCAGGACCCGTTGAGACCGAGTCCAAATAAGAGACAGTCAAAACCGAGACAGAAAAAAAGAATCCTCTTCAAGACCACTTACCTGTTCATAATTTATATGATGTGAGAGACAGTATATCTTCTATATTAAGATCATCTTTTTGCATTTGTATTTGTAATGATCAAAAAGTAACAGCATTGTAGAATCAAATTAGGCCATATTAGTTACTTTAAGTAGAGCAATTTAACTTGCAAAACCTACGTAAAATGTGACAAATAAGAAGCAACAGACATGTCACTAAAAAACCGACATGTGGGGCGACCTCTAGACCTCTAGAATATTTGCCGAGTCCAACGGCCGAGTCAGAGACAAGTCTAGTCCAGATACAAATGAGTCCATAATGAGTCAGACACAATAGAATAAAGTCTAGAGTCCAAACTCGAGTACTACAGCCCTGGTTAGAAGAGACAGCACATACACAAAGATGATGTCGCCCCTCTTGGAGTAGGCAGGGATGGCACTGGCGATGGTTGCGAAGCCGTAGGAGTAGATGATGGCCTCCTCTGTGTTCATGAAGTTGGCCAGACGACTCTCCAGCTCCAGGTGAACATCTGGGGAGGGACGCCAACGAGTTAGACCTCAGTTACACATCCAAATGTTGCTGTACAATTAATTATCTCAGAAATCATTGTGATTTAACAATATCAATATAGTATTTAAACAAATTAAAGATTTGAATGAATCCCAGGATACATCTTTTGGTTATAAATAAAACAAATACACAGCCAAAGTAAACCACGCCTCTTTATCATCATAAAACACATTTTCTAACTGTACCCCCCCCCTTGTCATTTTTATGAATGTGTATAGGGTCAGGAGCTACAGCCAACAATTGTTATTATAACAAATATACAGTATAGTCCAACCAATGATCACTTATAGAATTACAATTTGGCATATCTAAATACAATCAACATGACCAGTCACTCTCCTTAAGACTTTAGCATTACTGGGTTAAACAATAAAAAATTAACAATTGGACAGTTATATAATAATTGTTACAGGCCTCTCAGTGCTCTGGCATCTCCCCCTCTCATTCCTCCTGCTCCGGCCTTTCCCCCTCTCATTCCCCCTGCTCTGGCATCTCCCCCCTCTCATTCCTCCTGCTCCGGCCTTTCCCCCTCTCATTCCCCTGCTCTGGCATCTCCCCCTCTCATTCCCCTGCTCTGGCATCTCCCCCTCTCATTCCCCCTGCTCTGGCATCTCCCCCTCATTCCCCTGCTCTGGCATCTCCCCCTCTCATTCCCCTGCTCTGGCATCTCCCCTCCCCCTCTCATTCCCCTGCTATGGATCTCCCCCTCTCATTCCCCCCGCTCTGGCATCTCCCCCTCTCAATTCCCCCTGCTCTGGCATCTCCCCCTCTCATTCCCCCTGCTCTGGAATCTCCCCTCTCATTCCCCCTGCTCTGGGATCTCCCCCTCTCATTCCAAAACAGAAATGCAAATGTAGCCTTAAAAAGCTTTTTTTCTCACCAAAGGTTCCATAGAAGCCCCTTGGACCACATGTGCCCACGCCATACTTCTTCAGCGATGCCAAAGCTTTTTGCTGTAATGAGAAGAAAATGATTTATTCTGAGCTCCAATCAAGCACTGTAACGTAAAAAAGTACAGGTAGTGACGGCTTTGAGAATAAATACCGACCTTAACCCGCTCGTTGTCGAGGAGGCCCAGGAAGTTAAATGATGCAAAGTTAATGCACTCTTTCCCATTGATTATGATTTTATGGCTGGGAGGTCTGAAACAGAAAACATTGTATTGTGTTTAATGCTCATCTTACTGTAACGTAAACAGCATCTAGAGACTGTATAAAACGTGACATGGATTGTTGTGAATTGTGTGCTACACATGCAGGGACATTAACACAGTTGATGTTGGAAAGAAAAAAAAGTAACCCCATGAGAACTGAAATATTCCAATCCTTTACTTAAGTAAAAGTACTAATACCACAGTGTAAAAATACTCTGGCAGATGACTGTAGTGTGGTAAAAAGTAGAATATTTCTCTCTGAAATGTAGCAGAGTAGAAGTAGAAACTGGCATGAAAAGAGAAGACTCAAGTACCTCAACATTTGGACGAAAGTACAGTACTGGAGTAGATGTACTTCGTTATATTCCACCCCTGGTTTTACTATATTTAGCTGATGAATGTCAGCCCTGTCAAATATGTCTGGAGCTGTAGTTGAACAGCTTGGCAAAAAAGTGACAATACCGCTCCACTAAATGGTACTTTGAAGCTACAGTGCGTAGTTTCTGTCTCCCCCCTCTGTTAAGTAAGGACAACAACACTGTTGGCGAGGCCACGTGATACAAGCCTTCTGTGATCACGCACCACCCCCACCCCAGCCCCACACAGTTGCAAGTAGCCAAGGAGGACATGGAGGATTCAAAAAATATATATATATTTTTTAATGTAGGATACATCTTTTGGTCATATCACTGTCACGTGACCCAGATAATGTAATAACGCAAACACAAAGCCACCACTGCTTTGCTTTTTGGAGGAGATCTTGTTATTAAATGTGTTTGTTTGTGTGTGTGTTTGTTTGTGTGAGTGGGAGGGGGGTCTATGAGTGTTTTACCCTGTAACAACATCATAACTGAGGGAGGGATGGTCTTTGGATACGGGAGGAACGAGAGGCTCCGGCTGCCACTCCTCAATCAGGTCCTCCTTTTCCTGCAACAGGAAGCAATGGGACAAACATGATGACACACAGAGACACACACGCACACGCACACGCTCTGCTGTGCCCGAAGCTCAGCTTACCTTCTCGGTCAGCCTGTAGGTCTCATGCAGCTTGTAGGTCTTAGAGAACAGAAGTCTGATTATCCACAGGATGAGGATGCCCTCCAGGATCAGGTGATAGGCAGGAGCCTGAGGGAAACAGGGACACCAGGACGATTTGGGTGTCAGACTTAGACCTGGGCTGGCAGGAGATTCTGACTGACGGTATGATAACCTTAAGCAAAAATATCACGGTTTCACAGTATTGCAATTACAGCTTTATTATTTTGGGTGGCTGGGTAGTTAATCTGGTAGAACGTACGCCCATATATATACACACACACACACACACACACCCCCCCCCCCCCACAGGTTCACTTATGACCTGTGACCTTTTGCTGCACGTCATTCCCCTTCAAGTCTAAACTGTCCTGCCAATAATAAAGACCTAAAAATGTATATTAAAAAAAATTATAAATATATATATTATTTAAAATATTTTTTATTATTTTGATACCTTCCACCTGATCGGATTCCTGAAGTTTTTTTTGTTTGTTTTTTTATAATCCGATGACCTTAATTTTGTAGTTTTCTAATATTTCGTAACGTGGGATATTAAATCCCTGACTCCATTTTGATAAATAGATGTTAGACAGAGAGAGAGAGCACCTAGTCGTCCCTGAGAGTCTAATATGTTGTATTTTATGAATATAGCAGAATGGTGTCACTAAACCAAACTCTATCCAATACATCACTCACACACTACCTACATATTGAATGGAATTATGGTCCACAGGGCTGACACTTTCTGTATGTGTAGTATCCCAGCTGTAGCATGTTCGCCGTTACATATCAGGATACAGAAAGTTAACCAAAGAACTGACCCTGACTAAGTAGGATGAGGATGGTTAACAGTCTGCTAAAAACCTGTTTTTATAGGCTAAATAAAGCAGTCAGGTGACATGATAGTTAGCTCAAAGTTATGGTCTAGAAAAGCTAGAAAAGTGGACATGTTCTAACTGCACAGACATAAAAAACATCCTTAAATGTATTTCTGTACAGTAACAAAAGTGTATGGAACTTTACTATTGACCTCGGCTTCAACCTTATAACTCGGACAGCCAGTTTCATCTATAGGCTCTACTTTTGTAGCTAGCTAGCTAGCTGAGCACCGTTCAGGTTTCAGCCATCTTCCTGCCTCTTGTGACTGGCTCCAGCCTCGGACACGCCTCCCCCGAGCCACGGGCACTTCCTGGCTGGGGAGCTTTCAATAACCGGCCTCTCGGACCAGAGAGAAAACCTCCCCGAGAAGCTAAACAGACAAGAAATGTGTGTGTAAACGCCACGGTGTACCCGACGGAGTCGGAAAGAGGAGACGCTTACCTCATAAAACGCTTGCACCATTTCCACCAACACCCACTGCTGTCCGGACGCCATGTTTATCTTCCCTCTGCAACGTCATATGCTGCGTTTAAGTTCCACAAGAAATTGTAGAACTCAGCGTCCGTCCATGAAATACAGTCACAGACTGTATATTATTAATAACATACAATCTATGTATACAATCCAACACGTCTGCAGCCACGAACATGTAATAAAAACTAAATACTAATAGTAAATACAAATATGACTTTATAATGAAAGAGAGGAGGAAGAGTATGGATGATCTAGTCAATTTGGCAAATTAAAATAAAAACCAATCAAATTATATTTAAGTGTGCATTAAAAATAATTATGTACAAATAGATGCATATATAACCAATGAATATATCTATTTGAATTATAATCATAATAACTACACAAAACAACTAATAGCTCAAATATATTTTTAAAAGAAAAATCAATTTTCACTTAAACATAAGATTTTTCAACTTGGTGCATTGATTGGGTTCCCATGAATTTGTAATTAGCCAGTCTCTTATTGTTTTCAACTTTTCAACATGAAAAAAAAAATGTCTGTAGAGGAGCGCTTCCAGGACTCAAACTGTTTGTTTGAGGATGGGACAATCATATACAGCAAAACTCAAGAAAAATCAAAAAGCCTTTACTGTTATGGCTTAGTCATCTTAATCCATAACAACAAAAGCTTTTGGATTTGTCCAGTGCGAGTGCTTGGGATTTTTCCTGCGTTTTGCTATGGAACATATTTTCCCTTTTTAAGGCAAAAGTCCTTCTGACTGAATGGCTGTAGTCAAACTGTTTCTATGTGTGCAGGAAATCAAGGCCAATAATGTGCAGGAGAGGCATAATTTACACCCCCCCAATAACCAAAACTGGCCAGGGCAACCCACCCCAAATATCAAATAATAATTAACTTTATATAATTAAAAACATTTGTACCATATATTGATGCAGAAAAAGTCACCAGAATCCAGGAAATTAAGCATTTGATATGCTAAAAATTACAATGACAATTACAGCCGTGCCACCCGACACTTGTCAGTGATAACCAGGACCTCACGTGAACTGCAGACGCAGTTTTTTTAAACACCTCCCCACCCCCAATAGAAAAACAGTTCGCCAAATTAATATTATTTTTTTTAAACGCAGCTTCTGTTTGGGTCTAGTGATGAAGCAAAAATGAAGACTTTGCCTAATGTATAACATGTTGATTTTTATTGAGTGCATTGTTCTTTCATATAGGTGCTTATGGAGTATCCTGGTGCTTCTTTCACTGCACTAGCTATCACTCTGGAGATGAATCTAATATCCAGTATGTAACACCCAAAATGAAAACAAAGACAGCTTATGGAAGCACTGAGCAAATATGTCTTTAAACATGTATTATAAATAACCAGCTGTTACTAAAGCAGTTTAGTCTTCAACAGGGGGGTCCCGGACCCCTATGGGGTCCTCAGAGTTACTGCAGGGGGGCCACCAAATTATGGTTAGTGTTTTAATTTAAAAACACAATAACACAATAATTACAGGCCTACTGACCTTTAGGTCGCCATCCCCAGATCCAGTTCCTCCTAAGGACTCACTGTGACACGTTTAACATTATAACATGATTTATAAAATCATGCAGGCAATTATTTTAATAGCTTAGTAGTCTATGCATTTTAAAGGTATGTGTATAGGCTTTAGACCGCTCATATGTTATTGTACGCCCAGTTCATTATGTAACTTCATGTTTTACAATGTATGCAGTAGGGCGTCCCTGCTCTGTCTCTCTTTCAGTTAAGGGGTCCTTGGCTTGAAAAACGCGGAAAATCTTTGGTGTAAAACTGTAAATGCGATCGTCTGGCCCCAACCTTTAACTTCTTTTGCAATTGGAGTGGTCGGAATCATAAAACTTGTTTTCAAGCATCAGATTGCATTTTGGCCTGGGCCCAGCTATGCTGCCTTTGTCATCAACACAGAAGATCTTTTGGAACAAATGAGTTTGCACTCCTGTTTTCTTTTTGTTTATAAGATGATTAGACTTAGAAAAGTGGGTTGGCACCACCCCATCAACATAATTGACTTGCTCAAAGAATAATCCCACACACCTCAAAGTACGATGGACTGCACATGACCTGCTAAGCTCATTTGTGGAGTCATATGCTTCAGTCTGGGGCGTGGATTCCCAGGAACCACTAGTCGTGGTGATCCATGTCGGCAGTGAAACCTGGACCGGGCGCCGGGATAGCTCAGTTGGTAGAGCGGGCGCCCACATTTAGAGGTTTATTCCTCGCCGCAGCAGGTCCTGGTTCAACTCTGACCCTTTGCAGCAGGTCATCCCTCTCTCCCCTTTCAAGTCTTCTACTGTCCTATCAAAATAAAGGCGGAAAACGCCCAACAAATTATCTAAAGAAAAAAAAAAGCTGGATCAAAAAATTGTATTGAAAACATTTTTTTTTAATAAATGTGAAGGTTCAAACTACAAAGTGAAATATAGCCTTTGAAAACAGATGACCCTTCAACCAACTTCATCCCAGTTATAAACCTAGACATCTAAGTGTCTGTTATGCTCCGTGGGTCTGGCCCGTCTGAACTGCTCAACCTTGAACCAGGTAAAATTAGATTCAGGAATACATTCCAAGCCAGTATTATGGCATGTGCATGTAGGCACATGCCATAATACTGGTACCTAATGTGAACTGTAAACATTGTAGTGAGCAGTGATCTACAAACTAACGTCTGCCATTGGTCCAGGAGAAAATAACCAGACTTGGGAGTGGAAATGAGAGAAATTGAACATGCTGAATAATATGAACCCAGTAGCACGACAGGATCACCTAGACAGACACAGACCACACAGCCTCGGCTACAGGTCTGCAGGAGGGAATGTCTCAAGGTTCTCTGGGACAGCCAGGACACAGAAACGCAAACACATAGAGACTGTGTACCGCAGCGGACAATCCTTCTCAGGGCACAGCAGCTATCCCCATTCCATGAAGAGCAGAGGAACAGAGCAGTCATGTCAGTGGTGATCCGTGGTGATTGTGTGACATACTGAAACCTGCAACACTTCAACATTCTTATGAGTCGACTAGAATATATTTATATAAATATATACAGATACAGTATATCATTTTTTCCTCTTTATCACACGTCATGTGTGTTCTTTGGGTCATGTAAAAAAAAAAAAGAGTCCCAACCTTGGGACCGCCCAAACCAGAATCATTTATACATGTAAAAAAATGTTGAGAGTTAGTTACCCCTGACCCGAACCCTAAGGAACTGCAATCAAGTCCCAAAGCTCTATATTTGCATCATTTCCACAGTAAAAAAGAAATCAAAATTTGCTAATGCTAAAGTGAACTGTACATGTGCAATGTACCACGCAAATTTGTATACAAGCAATGTTTCCCAGCTGCTGAGGACCTGGATCAGGTAGCACACTCACTGTTGTTTCTACACTGGCTTTCATCACATTAGGTGCAGCAAGCCTAAACGCGGTTCTGTTGGTGGACTACTCCCTCTGGATCCCACTGAGGTTAGGTCCACCTGCTGTCAGGCCAGTTTGGAAGTGGGTCGCGTGTGGTCTTCATTGGTTATGTATAGGCTGCAATCA
This sequence comes from Etheostoma spectabile, assembly GCF_008692095.1. Lineage (NCBI taxonomy): Eukaryota > Metazoa > Chordata > Actinopteri > Perciformes > Percidae > Etheostoma > Etheostoma spectabile. The sequence continues at coordinate 19,230,274 of NC_045751.1, forward strand.
CAATTTTATCAAAATCACAATATGGACTAGTGCAATAATTGTCAAAGTCAAACCAATCTGAATGAAAATTATAACAAATCCTATCCATACAGACTACAAAAAGCTCTTTGTTTGGTTCAGATCCTCGCAGAAATCACACTTTAATCATTTTAATTTTTAGGATTTAATATTAGCCAATGAAAATGAGAATAATCAGTCCTTCCAGAGTTTTTTGTGATTGTTGTGAGCAATCCTTGATTATGTGGCACTTTTTCTTAAAAAATGCAATGGAATATGGCTGCCCTTGAGTGAAGTAAACTCAACATTTTTCAACTTTCTAAGATATTTGTGACTTTTTTGCAATGAAAATGTGGGGATAATGAAATCATGCAAGCCCGCATTATTTTGCGCAGAAATCTGCAATTTTTGAGGCGTATTAGAAAAAAATGCAGCCCCCGGATAAATATGCAGACTTTGGCTGATTATGCATTAAATTATGCTCTGCGTTTTTCTGGAGTGGCTGAATAATGATACCAACATGATCATTCCCTTCAATATCGTGAATCTTATCGCAATATCAGTCAAAATAATCGCAATTAGATATTTTTGTCTTATCGTGCAGCCCTAGTTATATCCATCTCCGTTTTGGAGTCCCGGGTCCTTTCTGGGTCAAATCTTCCAGCCTGCAAAGACCTCTGATCCACAGTCCCACTACAACCATGCTGTCTGCATTCAAGCTGAACTGAGGTCAGCTTGTATGGAGGAGTCCAGGAGGGCTGGGAGGTCAGGATGAAGTCCTGTTGTACCCGGTCTCGATGTGTTTCTCCAGCCACAGCTCTGCTAACTGCATCGTCGATGCGAACGTACTTGCTCTTGAGCCAAGGCACATCTTGTGTTGCTTCTGCTCCAGGCTGGTGTTGCAGTGGACGGGATGATAAATGTGGACAATCCCCGGTTCTTGGCTGCGTAACACTTTTAAACCTGAATTAATCACTTTTGTGAACAGGTCCACGTCTTCCAGTCCCCAGCCTAAGATCGAGGTGTCAAACCCTCCAGCTTTGAGTAAATCACTCTTGAAAACACAGGCGATTCCAAATCCATAATCTCGCCAGAAACCACTTTTCTTGGTCAGCACAAACTTGTTTTCTCTCGGGGCCTTCTCTGAATACACTATCTTGGGGTTGTACTGACTAAAGACAACAGGGAAATAGACTTGTCTCCCTTGGACAGCATTGTCTCTGCAGCGCTGCAAGGCATCGCCACTAAAGATAAGATCAACATCACAGAAGAAGAGTAGCGAGTCGTTGTGAAGCTGTGAGGAGGCCAGCTCCAGAGCCAGTCCTCGGGAAAAGTTGCCTGTCATGGGGATTATGGACAGGTCAGCTTTAGGATACTTCCTGTAGAAGTCTTTGACTAACTGGATGTGTCTTCCTCTGCTCTGGTTGCTCTCGTTGTCCACCAGAACGATGGAGAGCTTAACGTTTTGTTTGGGTATCAAACACACTTTCTCAAAGTTCTCCATGAAGCGGACGAAGGTGTCATAGCGACCAGATAACGGGACAAGGATGTTGACCTTCCTCTGGCTTTGCTCCCACATGTCCCGGTTTGATTCGTGGACCTGGAAAGGTGACAAGAACTTCAGAGAGTTGGACAGGAAAGACAGGGATTGGGATTCAGAGTTGATGGCAGCCACAAGCTCAGGCACATCCAGCTCGTCGGTTTCAGTAAAGAAGGGTCGGCTAAAGGACTGCTGAAGGTAAGCATGGCGCCTCACAGGCACTGTTATTTTGCGTCCTTTGTGTTTCTTGTACAGAAGCAGTAAGTCTATGATGTATTCGGCGCCATGCATTGGATCCACCCTGTAGTAGCCATACTGGATCTCTTTAAAGTCAATGACACGGCCACGGGTTTTTGAATTCTCGTTAATCATTTCCATGACCTGGAGTATAATGCCTTCTAGCGCGGTCCGAAGCGAGTTCCCGAGGCTTTGCCGGGCTACCTTGTTCTCAGCAGCAGAATAAACATGGCGGCCAGTCAGGAAATCCCATTCAATGACGTCATGTCTCTCACTGGGCTTATAGCGCATGTAGGAAGGTGGGGACCCCAGCTGTTGGTCCTCCCACTGTACCTCTGTATCGCTAAGGGAACTCATCAGCAGGCCTTGGCGGTGGAGCAGGATGCTACGGTAACAGAGCCTGGAGATCTCGCGGCCCAGCATGAAGCTGTGGAGCCGGTACTGGTAGGCAGGCTTTTTGTTGGGGTGAAGCGTGATGGCGTTGTGGATCTTGCTGCTGTGAAGTTCTTCAATGAAACCCTTCTTGTTGTGTTCATAGTTCTCATAGAAGAGCTGCTGCATCTGTGAAAAGAGGTGCAACACCGTGATGAGAGCGCCCTGGTACCAGCACAAACAGCACTTCACTAACAACACCATCTGTGCATGTCTTGGAGGGTGACAGCAACGTAGGGCTGCATGACGTGAGGAAAATATGCAATAATGTTGAATATCTTGTTAAGGATATATTTGTGATTAAAAAAACAGAAAATAAACGGTACTCATTTCTGCTGCTTTCATTTTTCTGCTAAAATACAACAAACTGCTTGTTGAATTTAAAACTCCTGAAAGGAAATCATTTCACAAAAAATCTCAGACCGTCTTTCGAGATATGTCGCAGCCTTTTTTTATTTATTAGTCCCCAGTGGGGAAATTCCAATTTACGTACACACTTAGTTAGTAATCACACACAGGCCTGAACTACACACACACACATGCTCAGGTCCTATACATGCACTAATGGAGAGATGTCAGAGTGGGGGGGCTGCCAGCTGAACCAGGGCCCTGGGCGGGTGGGGGGGTACGGTGCCTTGCTCAACAGCTCCGTACTTTTTGGTCCATGCGGGGACTTGAACCAGTGACTCTCCGGTTCCCAACCCAACTCCCTACGGACTGAGCTACTGCCACCCTTTCAGGATCTGTATATTGTGCCAGTTTATATTGTGATGATTATGACAAAATGTTAGTTTTCTAATGAAGTCTAAAACTAAATTGGTGCCAAAAGAAATAGGAATTTCCCGTGGTAGTGGAGTTTAGACAGAAGAAGTAAGCGGCGTGCAGTCATGACAGTAAAGTTTAGGCACCAAAACGACCCGTTAAGTTTAGGAAAAAGATGGTGGTCTGGATTAAAACACTCCCGAGGAACGAACAAGCGTTTCCTGGGTGAAAGTATTTTGTTTTTGCCGCAAAAGTGAACTCCGCTGTCCGGTTTGAAAGCAATGTGTTTCATGTTGACACTACCTTGTGCTATCATGCTTAATGCTTTCATGTTTTGCTGTATATAATGAAAAAACATTTCCTTTGATGCTTTCTTCCCAAATCCCCCCCGTCACTGAATATGATATTCAAGGAGCCTGAAATAACAGAAAGCATATAAGCTCATACCTCATATGACCACACGCACTGTGTCCCTCCAAAGCGCCGCACGCAGCGGCCCACTTCCACATCCTCATGGGTGGTGTACATCTCCCTGAGACAGGTGTTGATGTGAGGGACCATCCTGCGTAGAACCTCTCTGCTGAAGATCATCCCCGGGCCTCCCATGCAGAAGTTCTCTCCGGGCTCCAGGGCCAGCCGGCCCAGCTCCTCGGCCATGCCCAGGCCTGTCTGGCCCAGGTAAAGAGGCTTGCTGCTGTTCAGCGAGCGCAGGAACAACTCCAGCTTCTCACCTGGCAGAGGGGGAAGTGGGAGAAATCAGGCTTTTTTAATAATAGTATCTCAGTGGCTCAGTGGTTTACACTTTTTCTTCACAGCAAATAGGTACAGCAGAGATTAATCCCCGGGCCGGGCACATTGTCCCCGTGGGTTGCCTCCGGTTTTCCTTATCCTCCTCCTTCCTTTTTTTTGATACATCACTTTGCTAAGTATGCACATTTATTTCAATTTTTGTATTAATTTTATAAAGCAAGCCAAACTTATCAACTTATCAAATGCATCAATGAAAATACTTTGCACATCTGTGACATAAGACAGGTGCTTCATTAAGGGGCGAGTAGGTCACAGTAACAGTTGCACACTGTCTAACTTGTAAATATACATTTAATATGTGGCAACGTTTGGGTTCTAGACCTTCATCAGGCAAGTGGTATTACATACTGAGAAGCCCTCTTTTATAGGGCCAATCATATTCTCACATCAAATCAGGTATAAAAACATAACACATGTTCCCAAAAGTTGCAGGTAGGGCTGGGTAATATATGGCTATACATATCGTCTGGAATTTTGGATATCATAATATCGTGATATGAAACAAGTACACAGAAACACGCGCTTGACCCATCATATTCCCTCCCAGAATATTCACCTCTTATATAAACATCATCATCTGCCCGCATGAACCACTCGTACTTATCCAGGTAGTGGTCGTGGATGTACTTCAGCATCATGAAGGACTTCTTCTGTGGGGGGTATGAGTCGTCCACACCTGCCAGAGACACCACCGGGACGGGGACGGGCACGAGGACGCTGCCGGTCCCCGCGCTCGAGAAGAACTCCACCTTCCCGGGTATGGAGCTCGCCCAGGTCTGGTACGCAGCCACGGCGCGAGACCGCACATATTTCTTCGCGGTCATCACGCCGACATAGAGGAAATGCGTTGGTCTGCTTACGGGTTCCCCGGTATCCCCGCTACTGTTCCCCGGACTGAATACCCCGTCCTCCTGGCTCAAAACCCGGTCTTTGGTAACCGCGGTGTTCCCGAGGACGGCGGGACCTTTACCGACGGAGGCGGCACTGTTGTACAAACACACGGGAGACTTTTTCCCTTTACTTTCCAGAACCTGAGGTATAAAGAGCCAAGAGGACGCGGTGAAGCCGAGAAAGACGCCGAAAAGCACGGTGCTCCACGGTCTCCTTGATTTCACAGCCATTGCTGCTTCACGTTCCCCTACGGAGAGCTGAACTCTGTGGTGAACCAACTTAACGTATGAATGCTACCGTTGTCTGTCTGGGGAGGTGCTGACGTGTGAGCATCCAGCATCCCCTACCTGATGAGGAAAACCCTCTTCCCACCTCCGATACATATCTCTGCTAGGAAACGCTAACTCATTGAGCTAAACATCATCCCCGTCAGAATAGGCAGCCCCATCCTCAACGCTCGCCCGTCCCATTTTAAACTGAGCCTTTAAACCACACCACTGTACTGGCTTTCCATTATTCACCATAATGTTAGCCTATGGCTAGTTGCTAGCACACTGTAATCTTTGGTCCAATAATATCACAAACACGTCCGTGTTCTCGGCGGTCTAGCAGCAGTCGAGGGCAGCATGTAGCTCACATTAACCCGCTCCAGTTTACCATGTAGGCCTACGTTAAGAAGGCTAGCCTGTTCTTAATGTCAACTTTACAGTGGCTTGGTAATTTCTCTGTGTTCCGTTATCGAGAACAAGAAGAGTTCCAGTCGGCGTTTTCGTTCTTCAGACTAAAAGCGTCATGTCTCTTTATCTACAGGAGTTAAGAGCTGAAACCTTAATTTTCTCTAAAGCCAGTTAATTAAAACAGAATGCCAATATAAGATAGGTACACGACTTGCAATAATAGCGGTTCTAATTTCATTATAACCTCACAGCAGATCGCAATTGCTTTTATTTTGAAGGGTCATTTTCCACCAGCAACCCTTCCAATCAAAAAGTATGGCTGCGTGTGTGTGTGTTTAACAGAATAAAACTTCCTCTGCAGATTGGGGATGACTCACAAAGACTATTATTATAATAGTATTATTATTACCATGTAACTAATAAACATATTTTATATTTTTTATTTTTTATTTTTTATTTTTTTATTTCTGCATTCCGGCAGCAACAAATCCGACCGATTTTTTCACATTAAAGGCATGTTTCCCATGAATCTGCATATATACTGTATAAAATGATCTAGCATGGAACTTTCGCTGAAAAAGAAGACAAGTACTCATTCTTTGCAGGAGGTTTGGTAGTTTTAATCCACATTGTTGCCTCCCTTTCCAATGTTAGACAGAAAAGAAACAAGACTGCAAACGGCCAAATTGACAAGATAACAACTTCCTTTGAGCTTCTCATTGAATAGAAAGACCAATTCAATAATTATTTAGTCCACTGTAAAAAAAAAAATAGATTTTAAAAATGGGAAGGTAATTGGATTACATTTTCCTGCAGTTTATGTTGATGAGTTGCAGATCAGTGTTCTACCAGCAGGTGGCAGCAGAGTCAATGTAATGTGGCACAGCAGGGTGCAGTCCAGGCCAAAAGGTTAGTCTCTGGACTAAGTTGGCAGAGTTTAAATTGCTGTGACATCATTTGTGGAAGAAAACTAGAAAAAAAACAAGAAAAAAAAAATATGTATATATATATATATATACAGTATATATATTTATTCTGTACCAGTGTTGGGAGTAACACGTTACAAAGTACTTTTACAGTAGTGTATTCCTTTTTGCTGTAGGCCTAACGCAGTAATATAACACATTATTAATTACATTTTGGTAATATTATACCCATCACCTTGTCAGTAACGTGAGTTCCAATGCATTTTAACGCAACATTTGGTGCTGTTAGGAATTCACCAACATCTCCAAACCTTCTTTGTGTTATTTCCTCTTTCTGTATATGATGGTGGAGATGACTGCAGACGGATACATTTGCAAGATGGATATTATTTTCAGAAGTTATTATGGTGAAGAGATAATTTCACTACACATTGTTGGCTACTATGCAAATAAACATGGTTTAAGTTTGATTTGAGTTTTTGCTGGAATTATTGTTCAGACCTATCTTCATGTTCAAGGAATCAAGCTTGATTTGAGATCCAGAAAGAAGGTCATCAGTTGTTTTGTTTTTGTTTTTTAGCTTTTTAGTCATCAGCAACCTCATTGACCTGTACACCACTGGCTCTCTGGGGAAGGAAGGGCTCTAGCATCTTTGTAATTTAAATTCCATTAACTTAATCTCATTTACAACTGGATTGTTGCACCAATCTGTCTTCATTATTAACACAACATACAGTTTATTAAAAAATGACGAATGCTTAGATTACTCTTGACCTGTCAACCCCAAGGATGTTGTTATTAATCTAATTTATCCAAAGGCCTACACAATAATTCATGAATTATAAATAGAGCCATTAAACTAGAAATCAAAGCTGTGTGTTGGGAAGTATTACCACACTGTGGTAAGCCATGAACACTTCTGATTTCTGATTTAAATAAATTATTGAAAATGGATTTTTTTATCATGGTGTGTCTCTTCTTTGTTGTGACCTAACAGCCAGGCCATAGGTTACTTTATAATAAACATCAGATTATAGAAACTACATGTGGTTAGTGGGCAGGAATCTTAATGTGGAAAGGAACTAGGAACTAAAGGAACTAGGAACTAAAGATGTCAGATGAATGTAGAGGAGTAACTAAAGTAACTAGTAACTAAAGTAACTAGTAACTAAAGCTGTCAGATGAATGTAGAGGAGTAACTAAAGTAACTAGTAACTAAAGTAACTAGTAACTAAAGCTGTCAGATGAATGTAGAGGAGTAACTAAAGTAACTAGTAACTAAAGCTGTCAGATGAATGTAGTGGAGTAACTAAAGTAACTAGTAACTAAAGTAACTAGTAACTAAAGCTGTCAGATGAATGTAGTGGAGTAACTAAAGTAACTAGTAACTAAAGCTGTCAGATGAATGTAGTGGAGTAACTAAAGTAACTAGTAACTAAAGCTGTCAGATGAATGTAGTGGAGTAACTAAAGTAACTAGTAACTAAAGTAACTAGTAACTAAAGCTGTCAGATGAATGTAGTGGAGTAACTAAAGTAACTAGTAACTAAAGCTGTCAGATGAATGTAGTAGAGTAACTAAAGTAACTAGTAACTAAAGCTGTCAGATGAATGTAGTGGAGTAACTAAAGTAACTAGTAACTAAAGCTGTCAGATGAATGTAGTGGAGTAACTAAAGTAACTAGTAACTAAAGCTGTCAGATGAATGTAGTAGAGTAACTAAAGTAACTAGGAACTAAAGCTGTCAGATGAATGTAGTGGAGTAACTAAAGTAACTAGTAACTAAAGCTGTCAGATGGATGTAATGGTGTAACTAAAGTTACTAGTAACTAAAGTAACTAGTAACTAAAGCTGTCAGATGAATGTAGTGGAGTAACTAAAGTAACTAGTAACTAAAGTAACTAGTAACTAAAGCTGTCAGATGAATGTAGTGGAGTAACTAAAGTAACTAGTAACTAAAGTAACTAGTAACTAAAGCTGTCAGATGAATGTAGTGGAGTAACTAAAGTAACTAGTAACTAAAGCTGTCAGATGAATGTAGTGGAGTAACTAAAGTAACTAGTAACTAAAGTAACTAGTAACTAAAGCTGTCAGATGAATGTAGTGGAGTAACTAAAGTAACTAGTAACTAAAGCTGTCAGATGAATGTAGTGGAGTAACTAAAGTAACTAGTAACTAAAGCTGTCAGATGAATGTAGTGGAGTAACTAAAGTAACTAGTAACTAAAGCTGTCAGATGGATGTAATGGTGTAACTAAAGTTACTAGTAACTAAAGTAACTAGTAACTAAAGCTGTCAGATGAATGTAGTGGAGTAACTAAAGTAACTAGTAACTAAAGCTGTCAGATGAATGTAGTGGAGTAACTAAAGTAACTAGTAACTAAAGCTGCCAGATGAATGTAATGGTGTAACTAAAGTTACTAGTAACTAAAGTAACTAGTAACTAAAGCTGTCAGATGAATGTAATGGTGTAACTAAAGTTACTAGTAACTAAAGTAACTAGTAACTAAAGCTGTCAGATGAATGTAATGGAGTAAAAAGTAGAATATTTCTCTCTGAAATGTAGCGGAGTAGAAGTAGAAAGTACCTCAACATGTGTACTTAAGCGCAGTACTGGAGTAAATGTACTCAGTTACATTCCCCACCTGTAAATATTTGATCTTGCGTAGTCATATTGTACATGAATTAAAATAGGCGATATGTAATCGAGTAAATGAATGCTCCATGAGATATCACTAACATCTGAGGGAAAGCTGGTGGGCTGCGCCGTGATTGGCGGAGAGGCCGCTGACGTCACGCAGCAGTCCGGGCCAGTGTTCAGAAGAGAAGTAAAGTTTGGACGTGTTGAGACGCGGAGTGGACACAGCGAGACACAGCGCGCTAAATGTCTTCTGGGGTCATTTCTCAGTAACAACAACTGGATATATATCTATATATACATACATATCACCATCTACGACAAAGGAGGGACCCATGAGCCAAGGGGGGGGCATTATTCTCTCTCAAATAAGGTAAACGTTTCTCTTTATAGCTGCTGTGGAACCGTAGACCAGCCCGGGTCCAGTCAGTGTGTAGGCTTCGGATTGGTTCAAAGATATATCATGGTGTTGTATTAAAGGTGATTATGGGCATGAATATATGCCATGATGTTGTATTGATTGGAGGATGGTTTTGTTGAAGATGATGATGGTTTTGTTGAAGCTGAAGATGGTTGTGTTGAAGATGAGGATGGTTGTGTTGAAGATGAGGATGGTTGTGTTGAAGATGAGGATGGTTGTATTGAAGATGAGGATGGTTGTGTTGAAGATGAGGATGGTTGTATTGAAGCTGAGGATGGTTGTATTGAAGATGAGGATGGTTGTATTGAAGATGAGGATGGTTGTATTGAAGATGATGATGGTTGTATTAAAGATGATGATGGTTATATTGAAGGTGAGGATGGTTGTATTGAAGATGAGGATGGTTGTGTTGAAGATGAGGATGGTTGTATTGAAGCTGAGGGTGGTTGTATTGAAGGTGAGGATGGTTGTGTTGAAGATGAGGATGGTTGTATTGAAGATGAGGATGGTTGTATTGAAGATGAGGATGGTTGTGTTGAAGATGAGGATGGTTGTATTGAAGCTGAGGGTGGTTGTATTGAAGGTGAGGATGGTTGTGTTGAAGCTGAAGATGGTTGTATTGAAGATGAGGATGGTTGTGTTGAAGATGAGGATGGTTGTATTGAAGGTGAGGATGGTTGTATTGAAGATGAGGATGGTTGTATTGAAGATGAGGATGGTTGTATTGAAGATGAGGATGGTTGTATTGAAGGTGAGGATGGTTGTGTTGAAGATGAGGATGGTTGTATTGAAGATGAGGATGGTTGTATTGAAGATGAGGATGGTTGTATTGAAGATGAGGATGGTTGTATTGAAGATGAGGATGGTTGTATTGAAGATGAGGATGGTTGTGTTGAAGATGAGGATGGTTGTGTTGAAGATGAGGATGGTTGTATTGAAGATGAGGATGGTTGTATTGAAGGTGAGGATGGTTGTATTGAAGATGAGGATGGTTGTATTGAAGGTGAGGATGGTTGTATTGAAGATGAGGATGGTTGTATTGAAGGTGAGGATGGTTGTATTGAAGATGAGGATGGTTGTGTTGAAGATGAGGATGGTTGTGTTGAAGATGAGGATGGTTGTATTGAAGATGAGGATGGTTGTATTGAAGATGAGGATGGTTGTATTGAAGGTGAGGATGGTTGTATTGAAGATGAGGATGGTTGTATTGAAGATGAGGATGGTTGTATTGAAGATGAGGATGGTTGTATTGAAGGTGAGGATGGTTGTATTGAAGATGAGGATGGTTGTATTGCCGTGTATTGATGAGCAGCCGGATATGGAACACATTTTATGATAATCTTGTTTACATGTATTTACCGTTTTTCAACAAAACCAAAAAGTTGCCAGCAGAAATCCATCGGGACATTACCCTGTTCCAGAGGGTTTTGACAGTGTGATGGTATTACTTTTACTTAAGGGAAGAATAAAGTACTTCAGCCACCACTGTCCAAAAGCAGAACCATGATCTACAGTAAATCCTCCACATGCCAGGAATAACCTTCTGGTTGGAAAACATTGGATTTCTTTTCTTTTTGGATGAAAAATTAAAATATGTCACCTAGAGCTAGATAATATGAATAGGCCTATCCCTTAAAGACCTACTTTAACTGTAAATCTAACTGCACCTCAGGAACGCAAAACCCTCAAATGATAAAACTGGCGGTTATGACCTAGGTCCCAACAACGCCTGAGGATGGGGGAGAAGCTGCTGCCACCAGGTCTCAGGAACAGAAGTTGGTGCAGCAGTCTTATTTTTTCAGTCTTGTTAGTGTCCCGATGGAAGGCATATGGACATCCTTCTGCAATTGACAGTTGTGGCAGATTTGTTTGATAAATCAAATTTATAGTAGCAATACATTATCACCAAGGGGGTAAGCCTCTCCTCTCTAAGCGTAGCTCCCATACATACGGAAATACAGTACACAGACACAGTTTGATGCATCACTCTGCATGGACAGGCTCATGTTGCATGCAGAGACTGGCATTAGCCAACACAATTGCACGCTGCTCGTTGTACAACACATCATAACCCTAGTCATAATATGTGGCTTGCAAGTATACAACTCTTCAAAATGCACCACCTGTTCTTGTTAAAAGTGGTTAGGGGCTCAGCGGATAAAGACTGAACTAATAGTTCCTGAGAGACTTTAATGGGTCTAATAACTGGCACCTGCCAAGATCACACACACACACACACACACACACACACACACACACATACACACACACATACACAGGAGTATTGTGATGAGGCCTCTGGTGAGTCCCACCCCTGACATCCTTTGGACTTAGGAGTAGTTTCCAACAGGGCAGGTCAGCAGTGGCCCACACACACACACTATGGCAGTTTGACTAAACCTAACAAGTGAAAGTGACAAAGATCTCTGTATGATGACCTTAATCAACATCAGAACCAGCTATGGAATAAAGTGATGATTTGGAGATAGAATTTCCATGGATGTACAGTCCCATGCACTGTAAAAAGTTGCACCAACTTAAAATAACGAGTGAGCTAGTTGCATGAATTATTTTGAGTTTAAACAACTCTTTCTGGATTGTGCTGCCAACGTTAACCATAATAGTTGAGGATATGAAATAATTTGTCCCTCCAACTAATTATTAAGTCTTTAATAAGAATTAATATCAACTTGCTATTATAATAGTCAGAACAATGCCAAGTTTCAAGTCCCTTGGACAAAAATATGTTTGTTGTTGACACAACTTGACATAACAGCTGACAGAAAATTAAAAAAACAACTTAGTTCTTTATTTCTTCACTCATTCAACCTTTATTCAAACTCGACAGATCATTGGGGGGCAACCCTCATTTACCAGGACATTCAGTCAATCACAAGGAGAAAGAACACACCCTCATGAGAAAAATAGAAAGACAGGGTGGAAAATCAATTAAATTATGAATTAGGAGAACTAGGATGTAGAAGAAAATCCAGAGATTGAAAGCAGTTACAAGTAGAAGTTTGTTCTCAAATCAAATCAAATCTAAAATGACACAAGTGAGTTGATTCAAAGAAGTGCTGTAATTTGTTCCAGGAGTCAGGCGCACCAACACTAAAAACAGTTTTTCCAAGTTGAGACAGAGCTTGTGGAACATGAAGTAAAAGCCAGTCAGCAGAGGGGGTCTGATAAAGAATGACAAAGAAGTGTGTAAGGTAGTGTGGTATCTTCCATAAAGGGCCTTATAGATCAGAAGAGACCAGGGAGTCTCACGTGTCTCCACCCAGCCCTGCCATATCAAATCCAATGAGTGTACCACAGAGTGATAGACTGGGTCCAGGGATTTAAGAGTGTTAAATCCTCTTTATTTGAACATTGTCTGTTGGAATTGAACTGTTGCCCTGAGTCTGATGACTTGCGATGTTGCTGTGCATGCTGTGGGATGACACACACTGTGTGGTGTTTCCCCAGTGAAAGGGAGCGAGGGAAAGTCCGCTCACACTGCCGGAGATACACAGCTGACTGTGTGAGATGAAAGCCAAAACACAGCATGGCCAGCACCATCACCCAGTACTCAGGCTACATGAGGAGCGTGCAAAACAGCTGTCATCCAGTCAGGGTGGTTGTTTTTCATTGTAACCGTTCCTGTTACGTCCTCAGTGAGACGGTCCCGTTAGGACATCCTGGGCAGAGTAAACACTATGTGGTCAGAGGTGTATACAGTAATCAGTGTAAGCTGTACTTTGTCAGGCTTGCTAAACACCCATTAGAGTCAGCTGTAGCCGACCTCGGCAGCTTCAGCTGTTGTTTAGTCAGGCACAGCTAGTAAGCCCTTATTGGGGGGGGGGGGTCTGCCTTTTTCTTCTCTAGAGCCCCTCAGACAAAGTCGTCAAATGGCACCGTATGCTGAAATTGACATTAAAAAAAATATTCCCATTATGTAAAAAACAATGAGTTGGTTCTTGCCCAGTTTTTTTATTGGACATGACTGGGATGTGTACTGTTTTTAGTGAAGCTTCAGTGTATGCCTGTAACAATTATTCAATTATTGTCTAATCGTAGTTTCTTTGTTTTGTTGCATAATCACCTTCTCTTTGTTTAACCGGAGTTAATTGGTAACCTTAGTTAAAGTCCTAAGGCATATGATTGTTGATGGTAATTGTCAGTTTTATTTTCATTTAAATGTCCCATGACATGGTACTCTTCGGATGATTTTATATAGACCTTAGTGGTCCCCTAATTCTGTATCTGAAATCTGTTTTTTCTCTGGGTGGGCAAAGCAGAGCAGGGGAGGTAACTTGCCCCCTATGACCTCATAAGGAGAAGATTCCAGATGGGCCCATCTGAGCTTTCATTTTCTCAAAGGCAGAGCAGGATACCCAGGGCTCGGTTTACACCTATCACCATTTGTAGCCACTGGGGGGTCATAGGCAGGCTGGGGGAACTCATATTAATGTTAAATAAACTCTTAAAGTGAAATGTTCATGCCATGGGACCTTTTCAGAAACAAATACAATGTCTTATGATAATAAAGATGCGTAGTTTACTTCATAGGCTGTGTACTTACATCATCTGGGTCAACAGTGATTGAACCAAAAGATGTATTCTGGGAATCACATAGAACTGTAATACATAAATTAATATTTTTAAGTTTGACTGAAAGAGATGATTATAATGTCAATCGCATTATTTTCGGAGACAATTGTACACTAAAATTTGAAATTGTTACAGCTCTACGTCAGTGTGTTGAGCTTTTGCATAACACTAGCAAAGTGATGCTGTTGATCTACAAGGATGTAGATAACTCTAACATCTTTGGATTTCCTAGGATTTATTGCTTCATTTCAGTTTTTGGAGCGATTGCCAAAGCAATTCAGTATATAAATTTCCCTTTTTCAACTGTTTCCCCGGATTGTGGGAAAAATGTGCGCACCAACCGTCCTCACTCTCAGTTTGAATGTGCTTCCAGATTAAACCTGTAAAAATAATGCACATTGTATCAGTGACGTCACCCATTGGTTTGGGGACTGCTGTTATGAAGCCGGGTGTTTGGCGACTGGCCATCGCCATCCTGTTTTTGGAGCCGTGACCATCTTCATCATATAAGTGGCTAATTAGCCAGCGTTGTCAGTGGTTTCAATAGCATGGCTCTAAGGTAGGGTGACCAGACGTCCCCGGTTTCCGATTTTGGCTACCTGTCCCCGGCTGGATCTGTCCCCGGAAATGTCCCCGGTTTTCACTGTGACTGAAAGACCCGAAATTGGAATGAAAGAAACAAATTTGAAAGAATGAAAGAAAACGTAGCCGATAATCGCACACCCAACACACGCAGACTCCAGACCGCCAGAGCCAGCGGTGCTCAGAGATGTTCTAGAAGCCGTGTGTTACGATGCTAAAATCACTGATTATTTACATGGAGTCTGGTGCGTTTAGCAAACACAATTTCGCGGACTTTTATGTTTTAAAAAGGATCTTAATCTTTAACAGAAAGGTCGACCTCCTTAGAAATCCTTCCCATAATGTTGTCAGACACTTAGAATATTAATCTGAGTCTGTCAGCAGCTAAACCAGCACTTTTATGAACGTAAATACAAGCTGGACAATTATCCTATTAACTTACATTGCAGAGATCTCGTTTAATATGCATCACTGTCAAAGGAAAATATGTCCTCAGTAGTTTTTGTTGTATCTGATTTTCAATGAGCTGTTGCAGAAACAAGCCTTGAGCAGTAAAGCAAAAGCTGTCAGTAGTTCAGTAAACATTACAACATTATGAAATATTGAGACTTCTATCTTGAAATATTAAGACTTTCTCTCTTGAAATATTAGGACTATTAGGACTTTCTATCTTGAAATATTAGGACTTTTAATCTTGAAGTATAAGGATGGATTTTTTATCTTGAAATATAAGGACTTTCTATCTTGAGGTATAGTGGAGTGGAGTAGGAAGTAGCAGCAGGGGTGGGTCTAGGATCATACCTGGGGGGGGGGCTCATCCCCTAATAAGAACAGCTCTAGGTCTAGTGTCCCCGTTTTAAGTTTTACAAAAGTAAAAACATTACTTGTTTTGGAGGTAAATACGCTTCGGAGCTGAAAATGTCCCCGGATTTTGTCTGAGAAATCTGGTCATCTTACTCTAAGGTAAAATTAAAGAGGAAAACTTGCAGAGTTTTGCCGGCTGGTAAACGAGAACCTCCGGGCACCGGTGCCGTTTATGCACACAGAGCTGGTTGAAAACTGGCAAACAAACCGTAGCGCTAACTAGCTAGCTTTGGTTGGCCTTTTAAGACATTTTAAGGCAACCAAAATGTTCCAATAAACTTTGATGGAGTGAAAACACACAGCGTGAGAGGGTCCGCAGTGTTAGCATGGGTGGCATTGCTAAACCTCTGTCCTGATTGACAGTTCCTAAAGCACCCCCTCCTGATTTCCACTCGGTCCCAAATGGGACCATCATTTACTAAATGAACATTGTGCTGTACTGAAGACTTAAAGCTAGCAGTCCATAAACATGTCGCCTGGTTTGAACATACTATGCTCTAAACATGGTTGTAATTAGTAGTGATAGTACAGTTGGGACCCATATAAAGGAGCTGAGTCTTGAATATTTTAAAATGATCATGATATCATCAGTATGTACCCATTGTGTTTGTGTCAGCCTGGAATATTCAGACCTGTTGCTGCCAACTAATCCATACCATCAGACCCTTGTGTTGTGCCAAATATGGAATAAGAAATTTGATCCATTGTTAATCCCAACTGCTGGAATTATTTCAATTTCACTTTCATGTTAATATGTTCAGAACTCAAAACACACGGTCATGCAGGTACACACATTTTTAAAACATATTATGGAAATACTGGTAGCCATATCAGCCTTGTACTATAAAACACTGTGCTATAAAAACACAACACTAAGACAGGACTTCACAACATTAATTAAGATCACACAAATCTGTACGCCTTGTTTAGATGTTTCTAGAGAAATCCGGGCCCCAAAAACTGCATGTGTCTGCTAATAAATATTGGTCCATGGCTTGAGTGCAGCCTTTGTCTGGCTCTGGAGGGACTTCAGACAGCAGGTCTTAGTTCCTTGCAGTCTTTTGTGAGTGGACAGAGAGGCGTCATTACTGTGCTGCCTGGAACAGTGTATCAAAGTTGCGGCCTAATCCGCCCCATTAGGAGATGTGTGTCTGGAGCCCTTTCACACACACAGCGTGGCCCTTGTTTGTGCAGCAGTGCAGTTGTCTCTGGGTGGGGAGGGTTTCAGCGTTGGTGGCTGCAGCTGTGCCCTCTCTTCGCTCAGTGAAACCAGAGAGGACTGGCCCTGCTGGCCCATAAACGGGCTGCACAGACACACTGTCAGCAGCCATACAGCCACTGGAGACATCTTGAGGTCTTCCTCCATCAACCAGCCAGAGGACAGAGGGCTAACTTTGGGCTAACCTCTAGAAGTCGCTCACTAGCACAAAGAGATCATCAAACAGCTGGAAAAAGAAAGCGTATCATGCACCGAAGTCAGCAGCTGTTTCTGTACCAGTACGGAAGAAGACCAGACATATTTAATGTGGACACCCCGACAAATCCTAAAGATCCCTCTGGAGATTCAAATGATACTTTGGATTAGATTTTAGCACCTTTTTTTAGTACACAAGTCGTTTAACCATGCACATAAAGTTGTAAAAAATAAAATAAACTGTCTTGCAGAAATTTCTCTCAGTGTCAAAAAGGAATTTCTCCTTCGGGAGACTAATAAAGATCTAGTCTGGATGTCAGCCGAATTTAGCCCCGCCCACAACATTTCAGGTCGGGGAGTTCAAATTCTGACTAGAATCTGAGTATGACCCTGTCAGGCTATGATAAAGACACTTTGACTTTGATATGGAGTTTGGTTCTTTTAATATTTAAACACACATAGTTAAAGGCCATGCCAGCATTTTGTTTCAGCCAATGAATTCATATTGAACTTTCCGAGTGGATTTCTATTTGTCTAGTCTGTCTTAAAACGAGAATACTCTCATGTACATTGAAATAACCATTGGTGGCTTGAAATCATTCCTCTTGTCCTTGAATCAGGAAAAGAACTACAGCTGCAATGGCCACTTGACTAGGACGGAATCAATTCATAGTGTAATAATGTGACTCTACATAAGATTTACAACACACTCCTAAAAGTGGGTTACTTAGCAAAGGGTAATTTCATTATTTTCCAACATGGACCATATTTCCCCATGCATTGGTGTCTATGTCACTAATGTGAACAAGAATCTTTGAAATTGGTCCAAAACTGAACGAGAACAAGATGAAGAAACAAGCTGTAATGTTACCCTACAGGACAGATGTTCATCATCAGGTAGAAACAAGCTGTAATGTTACCCTACAGGACAGGTGTTCATCATCAGGAGAAACAAGCTGTAATGTTACCCTACAGGACAGATGTTCATCATCAGGTAGAAACAAGCTGTAATGTTACCCTACAGGACAGATGTTCATCATCAGGGAGAAACAAGCTGTAATGTTACCCTACAGGACAGATGTTCAGCATCAGGTAGAAACAAGCTGTAATGTTACCCTACAGGACAGATGTTCATCATCAGGTAGAAACAAGCTGTAATGTTACCCTACAGGACAGATGTTCATCATCAGGGAGAAACAAGCTGTAATGTTACCCTACAGGACAGATGTTCATCATCAGATAGAAACAAGCTGTAATGTAACCCTACAGGACAGATGTTCATCATCAGGTAGAAACAAGCTGTAATGTTACCCTACAGGACAGATGTTCATCATCAGGGAGAAACAAGCTGTAATGTAACCCTACAGGACAGATGTTCAGCATCAGGTAGAAACAAGCTGTAATGTTAACCTACAGGACAGATGTTCAGCATCAGGTAGAAACAAGCTGTAATGTTACCCTACAGGACAGATGTTCATCAGGGAGAAACAAGCTGTAATGTTACCCTACAGGACAGATGTTCATCATCTGGTAGAAACAAGCTGTAATGTTACCCTACAGGACAGATGTTCAGCATCAGGTAGAAACAAGCTGTAATGTTACCCTACAGGACAGATGTTCATCATCAGGTAGAAACAAGCTGTAATGTTACCCTACAGGACAGATGTTCATCATCAGGAGAAACAAGCTGTAATGTTACCCTACAGGACAGATGTTCATCATCAGATAGAAACAGCTGTAATGTAACCCTACAGGACAGATGTTCATCATCAGGTAGAAACAAGCTGTAATGTTACCCTACAGGACAGATGTTCATCATCCGGGAGAAACAAGCTGTAATGTAACCCTACAGGACAGATGTTCAGCATCAGGTAGAAACAAGCTGTAATGTTAACCTACAGGACAGATGTTCAGCATCAGGTAGAAACAGCTGTAATGTTACCCTACAGGACAGATGTTCATCAGGGAGAAACAAGCTGTAATGTTACCCTACAGGACAGATGTTCATCATCTGGTAGAAACAAGCTGTAATGTTACCCTACAGGACAGATGTTCATCATCAGGTAGAAACAAGCTGTATGTTACCCTACAGGACAGATGTTTATCATCAGGTAGAAACAAGCTGTAATGTTACCCTACAGGACAGATGTTCAGCATCAGGTAGAAACAAGCTGTAATGTTACCCTACAGGACAGATGTTCATCATCAGGTAGAAACAAGCTGTAATGTTACCCTACAGGACAGATGTTCATCATCAGGTAGAAACAAGCTGTAATGTTACCTACAGGACAGATGTTCGCATCAGGTAGAAACAAGCTGTAATGTAACCCTACAGGACAGATGTTCAGTATCAGGTAGAAACAAGCTTTAATGTTACCCTACAGGACAGATGTTCATCATCAGGTAGAAACAAGCTGTAATGTTACCCTACAGGACAGATGTTCAGCATCAGGGAGAAACAAGCTGTAATGTTACCCTACAGGACAGATGTTCAGCATCAGGGAGAAACAAGCTGTAATGTAACCCTACAGGACAGATGTTCATCATCAGATAGAAACAAGCTGTAATGTTACCTACAGGACAGATGTTCACATCAGGTAGAAACAAGCTGTATTTACCCTACAGGACGATGTTCATCATCAGGTAGAAACAAGCTGTAATGTTACCCTACAGGACAGATGTCATCATCAGGTAGAAACAAGCTGTAATGTTACCCTACAGGACAGATGTTCATCAGGTATAAACAAGCTGTAATGTTACCCTACAGGACAGATGTT
The DNA here is from genome assembly GCF_008692095.1 of Etheostoma spectabile. Taxonomy (NCBI): domain Eukaryota; kingdom Metazoa; phylum Chordata; class Actinopteri; order Perciformes; family Percidae; genus Etheostoma; species Etheostoma spectabile. The sequence goes on from NC_045751.1 coordinate 19,249,832, forward strand.
CAGCATCAGTTAGAAACAAGCTGTAATGTTACCCTACAGGACAGATGTTCAGCATCAGTTAGAAACAAGCTGTAATGTTACCCTACAGGACAGATGTTCATCATCAGGTAGAAACAAGCTGTAATGTTACCCTACAGGAGATGTTCAGCATCAGGTAGAAACAAGCTGTAATGTTACCCTACAGGACAGATGTTCATCATCAGGGAGAAACAAGCTGTAATGTTACCCTACAGGACAGATGTCATCATCAGGGAGAAACAAGCTGTAATGTTACCCTACAGCAGATGTTCAGCATCAGATAGAAACAAGCTGTAATGTAACCCTACAGGACAGATGTTCATCATCAGGTAGAAACAAGCTGTAATGTTACCCTACAGGACAGATGTTCAGCATCAGGGAGAACAAGCTGTAATGTTACCCTACAGGACAGATGTTCATCATCAGGTAGAAACAAGCTGTAATGTACCCTACAGGACAGATGTTCAGCATCAGGTAGAAACAAGCTGTAATGTAACCTACAGGACAGATGTACAGCATCAGGTAGAAACAAGCTGTAATGTTACCCTACAGGACAGATGTTCATCATCAGGTAGAAACAAGCTGTAATGTTACCCTACAGGACAGATGTTCATCATCAGGAGAAACAAGCTGTAATGTAACCCTACAGGACAGATGTTCATCATCAGGGAGAAACAAGCTGTAATGTTACCCTACAGGACAGATGTTCAGCATCAGGTAGAAACAAGCTGTAATGTTACCCTACAGGACAGATGTTCATCATCAGGGAGAAACAAGCTGTAATGTTACCCTACAGGACAGATGTTCATCCTCAGGGAGAAACAAGCTGTAATGTTACCCTACAGGACAGATGTTCAGCATCAGGGAGAAACAAGCTGTAATGTTACCCTACAGGACAGATGTTCATCATCAGGGAGAAACAAGCTGTAATGTTACCCTACAGGACAGATGTTCATCATCAGGGAGAAACAAGCTGTAATGTTACCCTACAGGACAGATGTTCATCATCAGGGAGAAACAAGCTGTAATGTAACCCTACAGGACAGATGTTCATCATCAGGGAGAAACAAGCTGTAATGTTACCCTACAGGACAGATGTTCAGCATCAGGTAGAAACAAGCTGTAATGTTACCCTACAGGACAGATGTTCATCATCAGGGAGAAACAAGCTGTAATGTTACCCTACAGGACAGATGTTCAGCATCAGGTAGAAACAAGCTGTAATGTTACCCTACAGGACAGATGTTCATCATCAGGGAGAAACAAGCTGTAATGTTACCCTACAGGACAGATGTTCATCATCAGTAGAAACAAGCTGTGATGTTACCCTACAGGACAGATGTTCATCATCAGGGAGAACAAGCTGTAATGTTACCTACAGGACAGATGTTCATCATCAGTAGAAACAAGCTGTAATGTAACCCTACAGGACAGATGTTCAGTATCAGGAGAAACAAGCTGTAATGTTACCCTACAGGACAGATGTTCATCATCAGGTAGAAACAAGCTGTAATGTTACCCTACAGGACAGCTGTTCATCATCAGGTAGAAACAAGCTGTAATGTTACCCTACAGGACAGATGTTCATCATCAGGGAGAAACAAGCTGTAATGTTACCCTACAGGACAGATGTTCATCATCAGGTAGAAACAAGCTGTAATGTTACCCTACAGGACACCTTGTCGGGCATTAACTCTAACCCATGACTGTTATGACTGTTACATAGTCGTGGTACAGAGACATCATTATCGTATTACTGCTTCCAGCGCTTTTCCTCTGATAGTGAATCAAAATGTCGCCTGTAAAAGAAGGTCAAGGTGTGTGGCATAGCTGGTCAAACTAAAGACAATCCTTTATCTCCAACGCTCAAAGAATCCAGGTGTTATCAATGGTATTCCTCTGGTGCACGTGGGGCGGTTCTGGCCTCTCTGTCGTCCGTTAATTCCTCATAATGGACACCTTTACTTTAACCCTTACTTGGTGTACAGTACATTTAGTATCCTTATTCCCCGCTCCACTCCTGTGCTGAGCTGGGTGTTTCTTTGGGCTGTAACAAGGTCAGAGCCTAGTTGCCCAATATCGACACTACATATGTAACAATCCATTCCATGTGACTGACTGAGATGTTATATTGGAGTGTGTGAGTGTGTTGGGGGGGACAAGCTTGTGGCCTTTCTAAACTCCTGCCTACGGCCCTGATACAAACCAAACCCATAGCTGAACATCCACACCGCCACTGAAATATGTCGGGATGCCCCGCCACGACTAAAAATGAGAGATTCCTAGTTGTTAGTGAAACCCACAGGAAAAACCAGCACATCTTATTTGCTGCCTAGAAATAGACAACCAGTAAACACAGCTTATATTACAACTCTAAGCTTCGAATTCTTCAGGCCCACACCATGCATGGGCTGCTCTATCTGGGTCAATTCCATTTCATGGCGAGGTGCAGCTATATAAAAAACCTTTATTTTATTATAGTTTTTATATTATAATTTCAAAAAGGATTCTTGTGAATTCAGTGTTGGCAGTATGATTCTTGTTTTTGGTTCCTAAAGCAAGGTAACTCTGATTTCTTATCAGACTGTAGAAGCTTTGGTCCTTGAGTCTCAGATAGCTCTTCCTTGTCATTAGAAGAAGCCTTGGAATACCTAAATAACAGCGGCTCACTGTGCAGCCACCAATTGCTCACTGCATTTCTGTCATTGAGGTAAACAGAATACCACAGCTGTGTAAAAGAGAACGGAGTACCTTCAAGTTTGTGGTTCCTCAACTGCCAGTAAAGACAGAACTGTGCTGACTATTGATTCTATGATGCAGATTAGTTTTAATCAAACGTTTATGTTTATGTAGACTGAAGGCCCCACTTTGGAAATGGAAGGTTCCCATTGAAATGTGTTTAGTTTTAAAAATATGCTGCAAAAACCTGCAGGTCTCCTGGAATGGTCATTGGGATCAGACTGACAAACTAAAGACTTCAATGATGACACATTTCATACTCTTCCTTTTTTAACTGATATTTTTATTAAGTTGCTGTTATGTCTTTTGAACATTTTGTAAAAACTGAATGCTACGTAATAACATACGGTAACGTGTGTCCTTTCCTCCTCCCTCCCTGTCTGAAGGTGCAGCTCTGCCTGAGATGGCCACGTCGCTGTGCTGCCACAGGACGCTCCTATTGGCCGTGGCCTTCTGTTTCCTGCCTTGCATCACTTCCTCCCTCAACCTGGAGGATCCCAATGTCTGCAGCCACTGGGAGAGGTCAGTCCCAATGCTGCAGTCATGTCTTTAAAATCCATTTACCCAGGCAACATGACGTCATCTAGGAAGGCGCTGCGTTGACCAATCAGTTTTAGCAAGTGAACATTCCTGGTTGATTACTTTGTAACTTGAATGCCATGTTCTGACCCCACTCAAGACAATGCTTGTAAAAATTTGCGCCCAATCTATTTGTACTGAGCCTCGGGGCGTTCTGTCAGACCCTTTAACTCTGTAGACTACTTGCTATATTGGGAGAATCCCAAATATCCAAGAAAAGTAACCCAAACTTTGAAATCTGAGGGTTGGGCAAGCGAAACGCTCTGCATCTGAGACGCTCCAGGTGACGCATGGTGGACGGCGGAACAAAACCACGATGCAGCTGGAACGTGGCCCATCCGCTACTGATGGAATTCCAGCGTTACTGTTTACCTCGGGATTGTCAAGGCAAAACATAGTTTTTGGCTTTCCCACTTCGTTAACAGCCGTGCATGTCTATTTCAGCTGCCCAGTGTGTAGATGGTAGCTAGATGGCACAAACAGTTGGCCTCATCACTGCTGACAGACACATGTGGCGCGGGGGTCAGGGGGGTCCTCCCCCAGCAAATGTTGAGCATTAAACCCTTCATTTCCTGCAGTCTGGTTTTGACTGTAGCCCCGAAGGTCATTTTGAAATGTTGGCAACACAAAGTTTAGCTGTGCAATAATATTGCCTAAGTCATCTAGTCTCTGGTTCCGGCTCAAACACACAGAGCTCTGAGCGGACGCGTCCGTCTCTTTGTGTCCCCCCTCTCTGGAGAAATAGAGCTGCGGGGATGCTACGGCAGATGTGTCGCTCGGAGCTCCATGTATTTGTTTGCTTTTCCATCTCCTATGTAGAGCAGCAGAGATTGAATTCCACTTATACTTCATTCAAATTATGTGACAAATAAAAAAACTTTCTTCTTCTACATAAAGCTTTTGCGATTTCCGAATTAAAGGAAAGCTTGGGAATCCGTTGAGTGAGCTGTGAAGAAGAAAGGTGGAGGCAGATTTCCCAGCTATATTGCCTTTCAGTGACTAATGTGAGGAAACAGCTGCAGTAGCACTCAGAGCCTCTCTCTGTGCTGTGGTCGAACCAAGACTCAAAGGAAGAGACACAGTTTATCACGCTAATGATAATAAGGAGTCTTAAGAAAGTCTCAGTCTACTAACATCTTTAGATTTTCTAAATAACAGGGATTTAATTCAGAATCTGAAGTCAGTCATTAGGAGACAGCAGTACAGACTATGGTCACTCTTTAGTGTCAGACATGTTTGACTTAGGGCTGCTGAAACAATTAGTCGAGCCACAGAAATTAATCTGCAACAATTTTTCAAAGAGTGTTTCTCATTTATCAATAATCTCAGTTCCTTTGAAATGAGGATTCACTGCCTTACTGTGTTTATTTAAACTGTAAACTTTAAATATCAAGCAGATCTTTGGCCAAACTAAATAAACTATGTGAGACTTTCCATAAACTAACTAATTCTATAATAAATACAAGGAACTAACGATAATCAACAATCCATAATGAAAATCATCCTTAACTGTAGCCATACAGCAAGTATAGAAAAAAATATATGCATGCCCCTGCAGAGCTGTGGTAGGAGCAGTTCACGAGGCAGTCATAAGGTAGCTTTATCAACCCACCCCCCCCCCCCCGTCTCTTGATTGCTGTGAGACACAATCTTATCCAACACTCAGTGATGGAGGGCCACACAGAGTACAGAGCATGGTGGAGAAAGGGGGGCTGCTGATAATCCTGCCCTGGCGCACACACACACACACACACACACACACACACAACACACACACACACACATCCTCCACTGCTAGGATTTTGTTTAAAATTAATATCTTTGCTACTGCAGTGTTTTCAAGCCCCTAACACGGAAACTTCTGGAATCCCTCCAAAACCCGTGAGATACGGACGTATGGCCAGTGGCTGTCCGCATTAGCTGATGCAAAATGCGTCCAACAGCGTGTGTTTAGAACGCAGCAGGGAGAGCGGCAGCTACACGCCGTTTGAAGATGATGTAGCACTACTTGGCCTTTTGCATTACATGGTACCTGCTCGGCTCGGCTCGCCTCGGCCCGGCTCGGCTCAACTCGGCCTGGGTCGACTTGACTCGGCTCGGCTCCCCCGCGGTGCCCCGTCCTCTTTTCCATTGCAGACTAGTACTAGACTAGACGCCTCATGCGTGAGGGAGCCTTGCTGGTCGTCAAAGCAGGAAACTGCTGTGATCTAATGCAACACACACGCGTACCCACCTACCGACACACACACACACACACACACACACATACAAAACACACACACACACACACACACACACACACACACCACCACACTGATATCTGTCTCTTCCTGTGCTTGCAGTTATTTGGTGACAGTGCAGGAGTCCTACGCTCATCCCTTTGATCAGATTTATTACACCAGCTGCACCGACATCCTCAACTGGTTCAAGTGCACCAGACACAGGTAAGACAGTGTGTGTGTGTGTGTGTGTGTGTGTGTGTGTGTGTGTGTGTGTGTGTGGAGAGAGCGGTCCTTAATTACAGGACCACTCTATTGTTTTTGCATGCTACTGCCTATGTACTGTACAGTATACAGTGTATTTAACTTCATCTGCCAACCATTTTCCAAATTCCCAACCATAGTGCAGGGCTGTAGTACTCGTCTCCGAGTCTGGACTCTAGACTTTATTCTATTGTGTCGGACTCGTCTTGGACTCATTTGAATCTGGACTAGACTTGTCTCTGACTTGGCCATTGGACTCTGTAAATATTCTCTTGGTCTCTACCGAGTCCAGCACTATACACTTTTGTTCTAAAGTAACTTCCTCCTTCAAAACCAAAATATAAAATAAATAATATAGCCTAATTTCAACCTACAGTGTTGTTACTTTTTGATCATTACAGTAATGATCAAAAAGTAACAAAAGGATCATCTTGAAATGTCTCTCACATCACATAAACTATGAACACATAAGTAAGTGGATTTTTTTTTCTGTCTCCTGGTCTGGACTTGGTCTCGACTAGTCCTGGTCTTAGACTTGTTTTGGACTAGACCAAGGTGGACTTGACTACAGCCCTGCCCTGCTCCCAGACTCAAACAATCCTCAAAGAGATCTTGTTTTCTTTTATTCTTGTCAAACAGTTGTTAATGTGGCATGGCAATGCTGTATAAAAAAATCTATATGCGTCAGCAACAACATGACCACACAATCAGAAGAGTCAAAAATGAAAGCAGACTGTTTTTTGTAAACTTAGACATTGCGTCTTCTTACTTAATATGATATTGATGAAAATATGAAATGTTCCTGCAGCGCTTTCCAATGTTGCTGTTTAACTCTGTGGTGTTGTAGTTCTTTCTCCCGCTAATCCAAATATAATTTGCTGTATTGCAACTACAACTGAGACCAGCATGCTGCAGCTGATCTACACACCAGTCCTATAAGGCCAGTGTCTCCAGACTTTGACATGTGACTTTGTTTTTTTGAAGTAGGTCTTCAATCTCATTCATTAAAAGGTCTTTTAAGGTTCTAAATTTGACTTGGAGAAACCTGAAGAAACCACCCTGTATACAGCAGGGCCACAAGCTTATTCTGTTTGATTTTCAAGGTCTAGACCACTCTATAATGTACAGATAGAGCAGATCTAGACCACTCTATAATTTACAGATAGAGCAGATCTAGACCACTCTATAATTTAAAGATAGAGTAGGTCTAGACCTCTCTATAATTTACGATAGAGCATGTCTAGACCACTCTATAATTTACAGATAGAGCAGATCTAGACCACTCTATAATTACAGATAGAGTAGGTCTAGACCACATTCTATAATTTACAGATAGAGCAGGTCTAGACACTCTATAATTTACAGATAGAGCCAGGTCTACCCACTCTATAATTTACAGATAGAGCAGGTCTAGACCACTCTATATTTACAGATAGAGCAGATCTAGACCACTCTATAATTTACAGATAGAGCAGGTCTAGACCACTCTATAATCTACAGATAGAGCCGTCTAGACCACTCTATAATTTACAGATAGAGCAGGTCTAGACCGCTCTATAATGTACAGATAGAGCAGGTCTAGACCACTCTATAATCTACAGATAGAGTATTTATAATATAATATCTATAATTTACAAGGACCCAACAATTGTAGTAATTCCTCCAAGAGCAAGCAAGAAAAATTGCTATTAACTTCCTGTCTCCAGTGTCCAACCAAGGCTTGATGTTAGCAGCAGCTCATTCCCCCTCATCCTCCTAACATTTATTAATAGCTAGATATGTTTGTCTTTAATGCATTTACTCTGTTTGAATTGAACACAGACTGGTTCTGGCCTCAGGGTCTTCATCAGGACTGAGTTTATGATCACTTGCTCAATGTATAGACTCTCCACGCCACATTGATATCACATGATAAAGTGATAAAGTGAGCACGGAGTCATCACCAGGATGACCGAGAGGTGTAGGCGTGTAGGCGTTGGGACTTAAGGGCTGCAGCCCTCGTGGTCAGAGTTCAGTTATGGCTGGCTGTGTCTCCACAAGGTCAAAATAGTCCTTGACAAATCATCCATGATGTCATTTTTTGTGGACTGCATTTTTTAAGCCTTTTGTTTTGAACATTGGTGTTGCCATCTTATTTTGTGTGTCTGTGTGTGTGTGTGTATGTGCATGTGTGCGTGTGTGCTGGCCATAGCACTTTAAGTAGTCGTTAAAACTAGAATAGCGCAATAGAAAAGCAGTCCATTTAGACAATAAAACAACATCTTTCTAGTGGCATTTCCTTCACTGAGTGTCCGATCCTGTATGTGACCTCACTTCCTGTCTGTGTGCAGGGTGAGCTATCGGACAGCCTATCGCAGAGGAGAGAAGACCATGTACCGGAGAAAGTCCCAGTGCTGCCCAGGCTTCTACGAGAATGGAGAGATCTGTTCTGGTGAGTATCACGCGCACACACACACACACACACACACACACACACACAACACACACACACACACTTGATGGCTTTGAGCCAGCTGGATATATAACTGTAAACCAGTATTATATGTATTATGTTCTGCATAGATGGCTGGGCGCCGTCATTAAGGTTTTTAAAACCAACATTATGAAAAAATTTCTGTTTGTTATCATGGCAAACACAAGGTGCGCTTGTGTACCAATATATTTGGTGTAGAAGCATTAGTGTCAGGGCTGACCGGCTCTGGGTTGATAAGGTAAAAGGGAGCATCAGAACACTGGGGGGGTAACTTGAGCTTGGTAAAGGACTCTTAGATCAGGAAGATCAGAGAGCCCAGGAATCTGGGTTTAATAGGTAAAAAGGTAAGGTACAGGGCACAGGGTGAGCTCAGCACTCAAGAAATGGGAACCAATGGCTGTGGCCAATCAGAAAAACAGAAGCTTTGTCTTCTACATGTGCTTCCCCCCACCCCCCCCCCCCCCCCCTAAACAGGTGTGAAGCCACAGTGGCAAAAACAACAACTGTTGTCCCCAGCGACAGTGAGAGAACTCATTCTGTTAACAGGCAGGCTGCTGTTCCGATGCTGGGAGTAGCCATAATATCTGTGTGCTGTGGTGGAGACCACAGTTCGATTCAGCAGAAGCCGTGATAATGCACCCCGGGACATCAGAGGGGGAATTTATTCTGGAGTGAAAGGCTCTCTTCTATAAACTATCACATGTTGCTCCTCAACAAAACACTGCAGGAAAGAGGATTCGTCAGTTCCTCCAGGCAACATGGCATTACTAGATGGGATTAAGATAGGAAAGAAATTCAGATTGCTTATAGGCTCAATTTAGTACATGTTTTGGATAGAGTCAGTGTGCTTGCTATAATTAGAAATAGAAAAAAAATACTTTGAAGCCTCAATGAAAATGTGATGGTTTGGGAGAGATTTAGCACACAAAGCTACAAATGTCTGCAGATGACAGAGAGAGCTTCTTCTTCTTCCTATTCCTCGTTAGGGTTAAAAAAACAAAAATGTCAAACTTGTCAATCAGGAGCAACTTCTTTTAGCATTACAATATTTATTTGCATGTACACAATAAAAATGATAACGGCCTGTTGTTGACCTTATCAAATTCCCTCCGTGAAGTCATAATATTTTAAAGGGGGCTGAGAAACTGTGAATGTGTAGGCAGATGTTGGATAGAATGCAGCATTTAGCAGCTCGAGACAGATATTTCCTTAGGAGCCTGGTGGAGACCAAAACAGAACTTAATG